>NC_079191.1:298194796-298494796 GCF_029499605.1 Hyla sarda
AGGCCTGGGCTGTGATATACAGTCATGGCCGTAAATGTTGGCACCCCTGAAATTTTTCAAGAAAATTAAGTATTTCTCACAGAAAAGGATTGTAGTAACACATGTTTTGCTATACACATGTTTATTCCCTTTGTGTGTATTGGAACTAAACCAAAAAAGGGAGGAAAAAAAGCTAATTAGACATAATGTCACACCAAAATCCAAAAATCGGCTGGACAAAATTATTGGCACCCTTTCAAAATTAGGGAAAACTAAGATTGTTTCAAGCATGTGATGCTCCTTTAAACTCACCTGGGGCAAGTAACAGGTGTGGGTAATATAAAAATCACAACTGAAAGCAGATAAAAAGGAGAGAAGTTAACTAAGTCTTTGCATTGTGTGTCTGTGTGTGCCACACTAAGCATGGACAACAGAAAGAGGAGAAGAGATTGAGAACCAAAATTGTAGAATTTGTAGAAAAATATCAACAATCTCAAGGTAACAAGTCCATCTCCAGAGATTTAGATTTGCCTTTGTCTACGTTGTCGAGAAGTTTGCAAGAGAAAGAGACGGAAGAGAATAATTGATGAAAGGTGTCAACGCAGGATGGTCTGGAGGGTGGATAAGCAGCCCCAAACAAGTTCCAATGATATTCAAGCTGTCCTGCAGGCTCAGGGAGCATCACTGTCAGCACGAACTATCTGTCAACATTTGAATGAAATGAAACGCTATGGCAGGAGACCCAGAAGGACCCCACTGCTGACACAGACATAAAAAAGCAAAACTACATTTTACAAAAATGAACTTGAGTAAGCCAAAATCCTTCTGGGAAAACATCTTGTGGACAGATGAGACCAAGATAGAGCTTTCTGGTAAAGCACATCATTCTACTGTTTACCGAAAACAGAATGAGGCCTACAAAGAAAAGAACACAGTACCTACAGTGAAATATGATTGAGGTTCAATGATGTTTTGGGGTTGTTTTGCTGCCACTGGGTGCCTTGAATGTGTGCAAGGCATCATGAAATCTGAGGATTACCAACAGATTTTGGGTCGCACTGCACAGCCCAGTGTCAGAAAGCTGGGTATGCGTCCAAGATCTTGAGTCTTCCAGCAGGACAATGACCCCAAACATACATCAAAAAGCACCCAGAAATGGATGGCAGTAAAGCGCTGGAGAGTTCTGAAGTGGCCAGCAATGAGTCCAGATCTAAATCCCATTGAACACCTGTGGAGAGATCTTAAAATTGCTGTTGGGAAAAGGCACCCTTCCAATAAGAGAAAACATGGAGCAGTTTGCAAAGGAAGAGTAGTCTAACATTCCGGCTGAGAGGTGTAAGCTTATTTATGGTTATAGGAAGCAACTGATTTCAGTTATTTTTCCAACGGGTGTGCAACCAAGGGTGCCAATAATTTTGTCCAGCCCATTTTTGGAGTTTGGTGTGACGTTATGTCCAATTAGCCTTTTTTCTTCCCTTTTTTTGGTTTAGTTCCAATACACACAAAGGGAATAAACATGTGTATAGCAAAACATTTGTTATTGCAATCCTTTTCTGTGATAAATACTTCATTTTATTGAAAAATTTCAGGGGTGCCAACATTTACGGCCATGAATGTAGATGTGTAGGTGCTGTGTAGTGGAGTCCTTTATACGAATACAATAGGGTAGATACCTGTATGATTTTATCACATTAGATTTATTGAAATATAAAATATATATAGTATATTGTATATACAATTGTTGTGTAGCTGGAGGTGGCTGCAGGGCCCTGCAGTCTACCTCTACCACACAATGATCTTGTTGGGTCACAGGTACTAGGTATATACAATATAAAATACAAAAACGATGCTAAAAATATCATATAAATATAAAATGACTAAAAATAGGTAATAAAACTGTAACAGTAAGTAGTAGCACAGGGCAAGTTAGTGATTTGGATATAATTGTTGGAAATAATAATAATAAAAAAAAAGGTACAATCTTATATGTGCTCATTTTATATAATTATATATTTCTGTGGGAAAAACTCTATTTTACATCTGTAAAGAGAGCTCTGTCCATATCATATAGGCACTATGTGCCGTCCGTGACTGATGGCAATAAATAGGTATCCTGAAAATGAAGCGATTAGTCAACTGGGTATTTGATACTGCCCGTGTGCCTTATAGGAAAGTGATGTAGAGAGAAAAGATATGATTCTTTGCACCTCTCACCGGTATCTTTTGCGGGTCCCTAGGCGCTCTCACAAAAATTACCCTCTGTTGCTCAAGCCGAGTTCTGCTGCTGGGTAAGGCTGACGGCGAGCCCGGGGAGTGAGAGGTCTGTGGCTGTATTCCGGAGGACTTGCTGTTTGCTGAAATCAGCTGGACGCTCAGCGGCGTCCTCATGTGTTGTGAGCTTAATGACGATCCTGTAGTCGGAACTCCACTGGACGCTTGGCGGCGTCCTCATAGGGTATGGGTGCGATGGTATTCTGCAGGTGGAGGTGGATGGCGCTAGTGTGTCAGCGCAGCCTCTGTGTACTTATGCTGTGTTACAGATTTTATTTAGACGCGTTTCAAGAATTTCTTGCCTCTTTTTCAATAGCTATGGCAGTGTGGAATTTTTGCCCTTCCTATATAGGACTCAAGTGCATATGATTGGGTGTTGAATCAAGTGCATATGTGAGTGAGTGAGTTAGTGGGAAAACCAGTAATGGATCCAAAAGAAAAGGGTGGATCACCTTCACTTTTGCAAAAAAAAAGAAAAAACAGGAATAGAGGATGTGGATTTGAGAGAGATGTATTGTATTAAAACTTTGTATTGAATTGAAGTAGGCATATAGGGGGAGATTCATCAAAACTTGTGCAGAGTCAAAGTTGCCCAGTTGCCCATAGCAAACAATCAGCTTGCTTCTTACATTCCTAACCAGGCCTGTGAAAAATGAAAGAAGTAAGCTGATTGGTTGCTATGGGCAACTGGGCAACTTTGCCTCTGCACAGGTTTTGATAAATCTCCCCAATAGTCTAATGAGTTTATGTTGTATTGATAGTATGAATGTTTAAAGGTAAACATGAGTGTTAAGCATAAATATTGCCTTTTGGAATTGATGTGATTGTTCCTTGTATACAAACGGAGCGTTGCTACTTAGGGTTTTAGACCCTAAAGGAATGTACATGTATGTGGAGGGATGTCTAGTATAGCAGAGTACTGTTTGTGGTTATTTATAAGAAGTGTGATGTCATGTGGCTAAGCTAGGAGAGGGTAGACACCTGGGCGGGGGGAGTGGAGGCACTGGTAACAGTCTGGCTACTGACTTCTCGTTCTGCATGGGGTCTGCCTCTGGCTATAGGAATCCAAAAATGTCTAATTCTGCATTAATGCCTTTAGGTGCTAATGTTGCTATCTCATAGACCCTAAGTAGAAACGCTCCCTTTGTATACAAGGAAACTTCACATGTTTATACTATCAATACAACATAAACCCATTAGACTATATGCCTACTTCAATTGAATACAATGTTTTAATACAAAAATCTCTCTCAATTCCATATCCTCCATTCCTGTTTTTTCTTTATTTGCCATAGTGAAGGTGATCCACCCTTTTCTTTTGGACCCATTACTGGTATTCCCACACATTTCCTCCCCCCCCCCCCCCCCCACAATCAACACCTAATCATATGCACATGAGTCAAGACCCCATCATATGCACTTGAGTCAACACCCAATCATATGCACTTGAGTCATATATAAGAAGGGCAAAGATCCAACACTGCCATAGCTATTGAAATAGAGGCAAGAATGCCTCGAAACACGTCTAGCTGACATTTGTAACACAGCACCAGTACACAGAGGCCACGCTGACACACTAGCACCATCTACCTCCACCGGCAGAATACCATTGCACCCATACCGCCGCCGAGAGTCCAGCGGAGTTCTGCCTGCAGGATCGTTATTATGCTCACAACACACGAGGACGGTGCCGAGCATCCAGCTGAGTTCAGCAACTAACAGCAAGTCCTCCGGAATACAGCCACAGACCTCTCCCTACCCGGGCTCGCCGCCAGCCGTACCCAGCAGCAGAAGTTGGTGACTGGCTTGAGCCACAGGGGGTACGTTTTGTGAGAACGCCGAGGGACAAAAACAAGATAACGGTGAGAGTTGCATTGCACCACATCTTTTTTCTCTGCAGCACTTTCCTATAAAGAACACGGACAGTATCAAATACCCAGTTGACTAATCGCTTCATTTTCCAAAATGGGGTCACGCGTGGGTAATTTTTTTTGCGTTTGTCAGTACCACTATAAAATCAGCCACCCCTGTGCAAATAACCAATTTAGGACTCAAATGTACACTAATAGTGCGCTTTCACTCCTGAGCCATGTTGTACGTCCGCAGAGCAATTTGCGTACACATATTGGGTATTTCCGTACTCAGGAGAAATTGCGTTAAAAATGTTGGGGTCTTTTTTCCTTTTACCTCTTGTGAAAATAAAAAGTATGGGGCAACACCAGCATATTAGTGTACATTTTTTTATTTTTTTACACTAACAGGCTGGTGTAGACCCCAACTTTTTATTTCATAAGGGGTAAAAGGAGAAAAAGCCCCCCAAAATTTGTAATCCAATTTCTCTCGAGTAGGGAAATACCTCATATGTGTATGTCAAGTGCTCTGTGGGTGCACTAGAGGCCTCAGAAGGGAAGGAGCGACAATGGGATTTTGGAGAGTGACTTTTTCAGAAATGGCTTTCTGGGGAGCATGTCCCAATTAGGAAGCCCCTATGGTGCCAGAACAGCAAAAAAACAAACAAACACATGGCTATTTTGGAAACTACATCCCTCAAGGAACGTAACAAGGAGTCCGCTGAGCCTTAACACCCCACAGGTGTTTGACGACCTTTCGTTAAAGTTGGATATGTAAATTAATTTAAAAAAAAATCATTAAAATGCTGGTTTCCCTCCAAATTTTACATTTTTACAAGGGGTTATAGGAGAAAATGCCCACCAAAATGTGTAACCCCATCTCTTCTGAGTATGGAAATACCCCATGTGTGGACGTCAAGTGCACTGCGGGCGCACTACAATGCTCAGAAGAGAAGAAGTCACATTTTGACTTTGGAAAGCAAATTTAGCTGAAATGGTTTTTGGGGGCATGTCGCCTTTAGGAAGCCCCTATGGTGCCAGAACAGGGGAAAAAAAACACATGGCTATTTTGGAAACTGCACCCCTCGAGGAATGTAACAAGGGGTACAGTGAGCGTTAACACCCCACAGGTGCTTGACAAATTTCCGCTAAAGCTGGACGTGAAAATGAAAAATTCGATTTTTGTTTCACTAAAATGCTGGTTTTACCCCAAACTTTTCATTTTCACAAGAGGTAATTGGAGAAAAAAAAATTTTCACTAAAATGCTGGTTTTGGCCCAAATTTTTATATTTTTACAAGGGGTTATAGGAGAAAATGCCTCCCAAAATTTGTAACCCCATTTCTTCTGAGTATGGAAATACCCCATATGTGGATGTAAAGTGCTCTGCGGGCGAACCACAATGCTCAGAAGAGAAGGGGCGCCATTGAGCTTTTGTTGAGAGAATTAGGTTGGCATAGAAGTGGAAGGCCATGTGCGTTTACAAAGCCCCCCGTGGTGCCAGAACAGTGGACCCCCCCACACGTGACCTCATTTTCTAAACTACACCCCTTACAGAATTTAATAAGGAGTGCAGTGAACATTTACACCCCACTGGCGTTTGACAGATCTTTGGAACAGTGGGCTGTGCAAATGAAAAATAAAATTTTTCATTTTCACGGACCACTGTACCAAAAATCTGTCAGACACCTGTGGGGTGTAAATGCTTCCTGTACCCCTTATTACAATACGTCAGGGGTGTAGTTTCCTAAATGGGGTCACACGTGGGGGGTCCACTGTTCTGGCACTCTGGGGGCTTTGTAAACACACATGGCCTTCAATTTCAGACCCATTCTCTCTCCAGAAGCCCAATGGCACTCCTTCTCTTCTGAGCCCTGTAGTTTGCCCGCAGAGCACTTTACATCCACCTATGGGGGTATGTTTTTACTCAGAGAAAATTGGGCTACATATTTTGGGGGGATTTTTTCCTATTCTCCCTTGTGAAAATGAAAAATGTGGGGTAACACCAACGTTTTAGTGACATTTTTTTATTTTTTTTATTTTCACATCCAACTTTAACGGAAATTTGTCAAACACCTCTGGGGTGTTAAGGCTCACTATACCCCTTTTTACATTACATGAGGGGGTGTAGTTTCCAAAATGGGGTCACATCTGGGTATTTGTTTTGCGTTTATGTCAGAACCGCTGTAAAATCAGCTACCCCTGTGCAAATCACCAATTTAGACCTCAAATGTACATGGCATGCTCTCACTTCTGAGCCATGTTGTGCGCCCGCAGAGCACTTTATGCCCACATATGGGGTAATTCTGTACTCAGGAGAAATTGCATTACAAATTTTTGGGGTCTTTTTTACCTTTTACCAATTTAAAGTATGGGGTAACACCAGCATGTTAGTGTAAAAAATTTTTTTTTTTTACACTAACATGCTGGTGTAGACCCCATAAGGGGTAAAAGGAGAAAAAGCCCCCCCAAAATTTGTAATGCAATTTCTCCCGAGTACGGAGATACACCATATGTGGCCCTAAACTATTTCCTTGAAATACGACAGGGCTCAGAAGTGAGAGAGCACCATGCGCATTTGAGGCCTAAATTAGGGATTTGAATCCGCCACAAAAATATCCTACAGCAGTGTTTCCCAAACAGGGTGTCTCCAGCTGTTGCAAAACTCCCAGCATGCCTTGACAATCAGTGGCTAATACTGTGAGTTGTTGTTTTTCAACAGCTGGAGGCTCCGTTTTGGAAACACTGCCGTGGGGACTGTGCAGGGGTATGTGTACATGTAGTGTTTTACTTTTTATTTTGTGTAGGTGTAGTGTAGTGTAGTGTTTTTAGGGTACATTCACACGGTCGGATTTACAGTGAGTTTCTTGCTGGGAGTTTGAGCTGCGGCGGAAAATTTGCCGCATCTCAAACTTGCAGCAGAACTCGCTGTAAACCCGTCCATGTGAATGTACCCTGTACATTCACATGGGGGAAGGCAAACCTCCAGCTGTGGCAAAACTACAACTCCCAGCATGCACTGACAGACCATACATGCTGGGAGTTCTAGTTATGCAACAGCTGGAGCCACATTGGTTGCAAAACACAGAGTTTGTTACTTTTTGTATAGAGTTTTTTGCAAGCAGTGTGCCTCCAGCTGTTGCAAAACTTAACTCCCAGCATGTACAGTCTCTCAGTGCATGCTGGAAGTTGTATTTTTGCAACAGTTGGAGGCACACTGGTTGTGAAACAGAGTTTGTTACCTACCAGTTTTGCAACCAACGTGTCTCCAGCTGTTGCAAAACTGCAACAATCAGCATGCATTGACAGTTGAGGGGCATGCTGGGAGTTGTAGTTTTGCAACAGCTGGAGGCACACTGCTACAACTCCCAGCATGCCCTTTGGTAGTCTTTGTATGTTGGGAGTTGTAGTTATGCAATAGCTGGATGCACACTTTTTCATAGAAAAAATGTGCCTCCAGCTGTTGCATAATTACAACCCCCAGCATGCACAGACTACCAAAGGGCATGCTGGGAGTTGTAGTTGGAACTCCAACTGTTGCAAAATTACAACTCCCAACATGCCCTTTGGCTGTGCATGCTGCGAGTTGTTGCTAAGCAACAGCAGGAGGTGAACAGGCCTCACCTCCTGCTGTATCCAGCTGCCGGTACCGCCGCTGCTGCTGCTGACAATCCTGCTGCTCCTGACGCAGTCAGTGATCCCGAGGGGAACCCTGCCGGCCCCGATCGCCACCATCTTCCACCAGTCGTTCCGACTGATCAATCACGTAATCGTGAGACGGCACCCGTGCCACCTCACTCCTGCTTGGTAAGGGAGAATTGACCCGGAATAGCTGCAAATCGCCGGTCTGAACTGGTCTCAGGACCCCCCCTAGGGGTTTGCATGGCGTGCCTGCTGATAGATATCAGCAGTCACCCTGGTCTGGTCTGCGCCCGGAGAGCGGCGGGGACCGGATTTCCCACGGGCGTATCCATACGCCCTCAGTCCTTAAGGAGTTTAAAACGGGGCATATGGATACCTCCGGCATCCTTAACCCCTTAAGGACTCAGGGTTTTTCCGTTTTTGCACTTTCGTGGCTTATTTTTTGCGTCACCAATTCTACTTTGCAGTGACATCAGTCATTTTACCCAAAAATTCACGACGAAACGGAAAAAAAAATCATTGAGCGACAAAATCGAAGAAAAAACGCCATTTTGTAAATTTTGGGGGCTTCCGTTTCTACGCAGTGCATATTTCAGTAAAAATTACACCTTATCATTATTCTGTAGGTCCATACAGTTAAAATGATACCCTACTTATTTAGGTTTGATTTTGTCGTACTTCTGGAAAAAATCATAACTACATGCAGGAAAATTTATACGTTTAAAAATGTCCTCTTCTGACTCCTATAACTTTTATATTTTTCCACGTACGGGGCGGTATGAGGGCTCATTTTTTGCGCCGTGATCTGAAGTTTTTATTGGTATGATTTTTGCTTTGATTGGACTTTTTCATCACTTTTTATTAATTTTTTAATGGTATAAAAAGTGACCAAAATACGCTTTTTTGGACTTTTGAATTTTTTTGCGCTTACGCCATTGACTGTGCGGTTTAATGTGGGGACTGTGCGGTTTAACGCGGGTCCCGGCCGTCTATGAGCGCCGTGACCGAAGCAATGTGATGCGGGGAGCCAGCGCAGGAAGTAAATATACGTCCTGCGTCGTTAAAGGGTTAAGGGGTTAAGTTTGTTTTTTTCAAAATGGGGTCACATGTGGGTGGATGTTTTTTTTTTGTGTTTATGTCAGAACAGCTGGTACTATCAGTCACCCATGTGCAAATCACTCACCAATTTAGGCCTCAAATGTACATGGTGCGTTCTCACTCCTGAGCCCTGTTGTGCACCTGCAGAGCACTTTATGTCCACATATGGGGTATTTCCGTAAATTGCGCTACAAATTTTGGAGGTCTTTTTCTTCTTTTACCTCTTTTGAAAATGAAAAGTAAGGGGCAACACCAGCATGTTAGTGTAAAAAAAAATTTTTTTTACACTAACATGCAGGTGTAGACCGCAACAATTTCTTTTCATAAGGGGTAAAAAGAGAAAAGGCCCCCAAAATTGGTTTTGCAATTTCTCCCGAGCACGGAAATACCCCATATGTGGCCCTAAACTGTTGCCTTGAAATACGACAGGGCTCTAGTATGAGAGAGCGCCATGCGCATTTGAGGCCTAAATTAGGGATTTGCATAGAGACAGACCCGGATGCAAGCATTATAGTTGCCTCCGCCACCAAAAATACCGTACAGCAGTGTTTCCTAAACAGGGAGCCTCCAGCTGTTGCAAAACTCCCAGCATGCCTGGACAGTCATTGGCAGTTTTGGAAACAGTGCAGTATGAGAAGTTTTTCATTTTTATATTTTACTAGCTGAGTACCCGGCATTGCCTGGTTTTTCCTTCCTAACCCTTGTTGGGGAGGAAAATAATCAAAGGAGGAAGCTTTTGACTTCATATCCCAACCCCATATCCCTTCCTTCTATCCTGTCCTCGTATGCCGTCCTCCTATCCCGACCTCCTATCCTGTCCCCCTATCCCGTCCTCATATCTCGACCCGTAATATGTGTACAGGTATTGAAATATCTCCAGCTGTACGGAAGTTATGTGGGAACATACAGTTCCCATTGATTTGCATGGGACTTTAAACAAAAATCCCGACCCTCATAAATAGGGGAAGTTAACCTCTTAAGGACGTAGGGCGTACTTGTATGCCCTACGCCCTGTCCCTGTCCCAGCCATGACCCCGCGTCATACCGGGTCGGTCCCGGCGGCTAATGATAGCCGGGACCCTGGGCTAATAGCGTGAGGCACCGATCATTCTGCTGCGCGCTATTAACCCTTTGATCGCCGCGTCTAAAATGAAAGTGAAAACTTCCCGGCAGCTCAGTCGGGCTGATTGGGACTATCGTGATAAAATTGCAATGTCCCGATCAGCTAGCATGCGAGCGGAAGTCCCCTTATCTTGCTTCGTCGTGTCCGATCAGTGTTTGATTGCTCCAAGCCTGAGATACAGGCTTGAGCAATCGACCGCCTATAACACTGATCCATGCAAAGCTATGGCTTTGCAGGGATCAGTGTAAAAGATCAGTGTGTGCAGTATTATAGCCCCCTATGGGAGCAATAACACTGGGGGAAAAAAATGAAAAAAAAAAAAAAGTTAATAAAGGTCATTTAACCCCTTCCCTAATAAAAGTTTGAACCACCCCCCTTTTCCCATAAAAAAAAACCAACAAAAAACTGTGTAAATAAAAATAAACATATGTGGAATCACCGCGTGCGGAAATGTCCGAATTATAAAATGGCGTACACGCAAAAAAAATTCCAGAGTCCAAATTAGCGTATTTTTGGTCACTTTGTCATAAAAAAAAATGTATAAAAAGCGGTCAAAAAGTCCAATCAATATAAAAATGGCACTGATAAAAACTTCAGAACATGGCGCCAAAAATTTGCCCTCATACCTCGCCGTACGCTGAAAACTAAAAAAGTTATAGGGGTCAGAAGATGAGAATTTTTAACGTATACATTTTTCTGCATGTAGTTATGATTTTTTTCAGCAGTATGACAAAATCAAACCTATATAAGTAGGGTATCATTTTAACCGTATGGACCCACAGAATAATGATAAGGTGTCATTTTTACCGACAAATGCACTGCGTAGAAACGGAAGCCTCCAAAAGTTACAAAATGGCATTCTTTCTTCAATTTTGTCGCACAATGAATTTGTTTTCCGTTTCGCCGTGGATTTTTTGGTTAAATGACTAATGTCACAGCTAGGTAGAATTGGTCGGACAAAAAATAAGACACCATATGGAATTTTATGTGCAAAATTTTAAGGGTTATGATTTTTAGAAGGTGATGAGGAAAAAATGAAAATGCAAAAACAGAAAAACCCTGCGTCCTTAAGGGGTTAAGGGTTAAATTAACTATCCTATATTTTAAGTGGACATATAAGTAACATGTGACCAAGTATTATCGAAATATCTCCAGCCATTTGGAAGTTATGCAGTAACATATATTTCCCATAGACTTGTAAGGAACGTTAAACAATAACCCCGGCTCTGGAAAATGGGGGTGAGTAAAGGTTAAATCACTTATCCTATGTTTGTTGTTTACATATAAGTAACATGTGTGCCAAGTTTCATGTTAATATCTTTAGCCGTTTGGACATGATACTGGAACATACACACACACATTGAGTTTTATATATATACTAGCTGAGTACACGGCGTTGCCCGGTTTTTCCTTCCTAATCCTTGTTGGAGAGGAAAATAAACAAAGGAGGAAGCTTTTGACTTCATATCCCGTCCTCATATCCCATCATAATATCCCGTCCTCCTATCCCGTCATCATGTCCCGTCCTCCTATCCAGACCTCCTTTCCCGACCTCCTTTCCCGACCTCCTTTCCCGACCTCCTTTCCCGACCTCCTTTCCCGACCTCCTTTCCCGACCTCATATGTCGACCTCATATGTCGACCTCCTATCCCGTCCTCCTATCCCGTCCTCATATCCCGTCCTCATATCCCGTCCTCATATCCCGTCCTCATATCCCGTCCTCATATCCCGACCTCATATCACGACCTCTCATCCCCGTCCTCATATTCCAACCCATAATATGTGTACCAGGTATTGAAATATCTCCATCCGAACGGAAATTATATGGGAACATACATTTCCCATTGATTTGCATGGGACTTTAAACAAAAACCCTGAACCCTCACAAATGGGGGTAGTTAAGGGTTAAATTAACTATCCTATATTTTAAGTGGACATATAAGTAACATGTGACTAAGTACTATGAAAATATCTCCAGCCGTTTGGAAGTTATGCAGTAACATATATTTCCCATTGACTTGTATGGGACTTTAAACATAAACCCCGCCCCTGGCAAATGGGGATGGGTAAGGGTTAAATCACCTATCCTATGTTTGTTGTTGACATATAAGTAACATGTGTGCCAAGTTTCATGTTAATATCTTTAGCCATTTGAAAGTTTTTGTGGAACATGCACACATACATACATACACACACACACACACACACACAGGTTGAGTTTTATATATATAGACTAGCTTAGTAACCGTCGTTGCCCGGTTTTTCCTTCCTAATCCTTGTTGGGGAGGAAAATAAACAAAGGAGGAAGCTTTTGACTTCATATCCCATCCTCATATATTGTTGTCATATCCCGACCTCCTATCCCGACCTCCTATCCAGTCATCCTTTTCCCGTCCCCCTTTTCCCGTCCCACTTTTCCCGTCCCACTTTTCCCGTCCCCCTTTTCCCGTCCCCCTTTTCCCGTCCTCCTATCCCGACCCGTAATATGTGTTCCAGGTATTGAAATATCTCCAGCCGTACGGAAGTTATGTGAGAACTTACATTTCCCATTGATTTGCATGGGACTTTAAACAAAAGCCCAGACCCTCACAAATGGGGGTAGTTAAGGGTTAAATTAACTATCCTATATTTTAAGTGGACATGTAAGAAACATGTGACATATCTCCAGCCGTTTGGAAGTTCTGCAGTAACATATATTTCCCATAGACTTGTATGGGACTTTAAACATAAACCCCGCCCCTGGCAAATGGGGATGGGTAAGGGTTAAATCACCTATCCTATGTTTGTTGTTGACATATAAGTAACATGTGTGCCAAGTTTCATGTTAATATCTTTAGCCATTTGGACGTGATGCTGGAACATACACATACACACACACACACACACGCATTGAGTTTTATATATAGATTTTACTGTGTAAGGCTGTGTGTATTGGGCAGACTAGATGGGCCAAATGGTTCTTATCTGCCGACACATTCTATGTTTCTATGTATATGTAGTGTTTTACTTTTTATTTTGTGTAGTGTAGGATTTTTAGGGTATATTCACATGGGTGGGGGTTTACAGCAAGTTTCCTGCTGAGAGTTTGAGCTACGGCGGAAAATTTGCCGCATCTCAAACTTGCAGCGGGAAACTCACAGTAAACCCCCACTTGTGTAAAGGTACCCTGTACATTCTCATGGGGGAGGGGGGGGGGGGGGCAAACCTCCAGCTGTTGCAAAACTACAACTCCCAGCTAGCACTGACAGACCGTACATGCTGGGAGTTGTAGTTATGCACCAGCTGGAGGCACACTGGTGCGAAACACTGAGTTAGGGTTCGTTACTTAACTCAGTGTTTCGCAACCAGTGTGCCTCCAGCTGTTGTAAAACTAAAACTCCTAGCATGTGTTGTCTGTCAGTGCATGCTGGGAGTTGTAGTTTTGCAACAGCTGGAGGCACACTGGTTGCGAAACATTGAGTTAGGTAACAAACAAAACTATAACTCTCAGCATGCGCCGACAGCCAAAGGGCATGCTGGGAGTTGTAGTTATGCAACAGCTGGAGGCACACAACTACAACTCTCAGCATGCCCTTTGGATGTCCGTACATGCTGGGAGTTGCAGTTATGTAACAGCTGGAGGCACACTTCTTCATAGAAAAATTTTTTACATAATGCTCCGGGCAGGAAAGGGACCCCTGACTGCCCTTATCGCCACCCCGATCACCACCCAGCAGGATAGTGATTGGTCAGTTGTCTCGACCAAACCAATCACACGATCGTGAGGTGGCACCCCACTCCTGCTGGGCAAGGGTTATTGGAGCACCAATCACCCTTTTTTTCCAGGTCACCGGAGACCCGATTGACCCAGAATTGCCACAAATCGCCGGTCTAAATTTACTGGCTAATTTGCAGCGATCGTCGACATGGGGGGTATCCCGTTCCGTTCAACATCCGGTTACCGCCGGTGAACGGAAACATTCAGGGCATACTGGTACGCCCTCAGTCTTTAAGTCCCAGGACGCGAGGGCGTAGAGAAAATGCGGGTAGAGCAAATGCCTTTTTCTTTCATGTTTCCTGAAGTGACTGGAGATCTGGATCGATTTGATTTCTCAAATTAATAGGTTGGGCCAAATCTTATTTAGGGGTTTTATAGCAAACTGGGTAAATACATATGCAATGACTTTTCAGTTTTTGTTTATTAAATTTTTTGAACAAGTTATTTTTTCATTCCACTTTAACAACGTGGAAAAATTTATCACAATAATTACCTTTAAATCTAAGTGAAAATCAATTCTAATTCTACTATACAAGAAAAGAAATGATCAACTGTACAGAGGTAAGTAGGAGCCCTCTGTCTTCTATAATATCTCATCGAAGTCCACGATCACTCTGCAGGGGGTCAGATGAGAGCCCCCAACCCACCAGCCATAATTGGGCACTGGTCGCTGTATCTAAAGGAATAATAGCGGACATAAGCGTGATCGCTCATGGCTGTCTTGACAGCAGTGAGTCCCATCACTCACCATTTATATAGTGAGCGAAGCTTCTATGCTTACTTCATAGGCAGAATACACGGCAGGACGTAGATATATATGGGTCAGGTTATGAGGTGTTAAATGACTGGTCAAACAACATAACGATCAAAGTCCATTTCAGACGTTAGTGAATGGAATTGTGTTTGATGGCTTTTTGGTTGCAGGATGTATGTTGCATGTGACCTTGACACCACTGACCTTAATACAAGTCGTATGCGAATGCGACCTGCTTACGACTTCTTTGGGATTTGGCAAATTTTTAAAAAAATATTTTGGGTGCTTGACATAGATGCTATTTAAATTTAAATAGTATTTTAAATACTTTATTCTTAATCATTGAATTAAATATTTTAGAAATAGTAAATAAAGCAGACTTACCTCATCAAAGTGGCGTAAATAGTATGAAACAATGTACGAAAGCAAATTCCTGCTGTTATCCTAAGACAAGAGCAAACATATATTATTTCAGTAATTGCTCTGACAATGTAAAGTGAACAACATTTCTGAAGCTAGGTTTTTTTTTACACCTGAAAAAAACACCAGAAAAAAAAAAACACCAGGAAAATTGACACTGATTTTCCCTGCATTTTAGCGTTTTTTCTGGTTTTGTGTGGAAAGTGCATATTTGGACCCGTAGGCAGTTTCCCTGCGGGCATTTTTGTGGGGTACCAAAAAAAAAAAAATGATGCCGTAGGGATGGAATAAATTGTACGGAACGAAATTTAGATTTTTTAGAACAAAATTTTATTAATTTTCAATCAGGGACATAAGAGGGCAGGGACATAAAAATGTAGCCTACAATATTAAACATTTATAAAGAGGCCATGTATTTGTAAAAATATTTTTTGAATTAATTTTGTGAAACTTTTTATTAATAATGTATTTCATAAAGTGTGTTTTATTTTTACAACTTTTCTGCTTTATTTTCTTTATTTTCGACATTATTTAGGTACTACTACTACTACTGTAGTACCTGCACTAAGGACAGATCACCCCCGCTCTGCCTACCTTCCGGCTATAATCTGTCTTATTGAAACCCATTTGACTAAAGACTCGGTATATATGGTAGAAAAGAAATGGGCAAAACACCTTTATCACTCCTTTGTATCAAACTATGCGGCCGGAATTTCGGTTTTGATACACCAAAAAGTTAATATATAGATTAGGGCCACTAAAATAGACAATAATGGGAGATATATTTTTTTATATGCGAAGTGGGGAAATTCTAGCTTTTATATATATACCCCCCCCCCCCCCCCCCCCCGTTCTCGTTGGAAGTATTGTTAAATTTGATGGATTTTGTGAATGGGAAATGTTATAAAGATATATTTATCTCCGGTGATTTTAACTGTGTAATGGATAATGAGAAAGATTGTAAGGTGAATAAAATAAGGAAAGAGAAGACAAGATTAGCTAGGTTTTGTGAGGAAATCGGGTGGAAAGATGTTTGGAGATGTTTGAATCCTACTAAAGAAGTATTTTCCTGTTGTAGCACCACATTTAAGTCGGCCTCTAGGATAGACTTGATTTTGACAAATTAAATTGGGTTGAGATCTGTGGGTAAGATGAGTTACAAACCTAAATCAGTCTCAGACCACGCGTTGACTCTTGGGACTCTTATTGAGACTCTTATTGAGAGCTTGCTCTTCTGAGTGTTGCTGTGTAAGAGGGGGCGTGAAAGAGTTACAAAAACTGTGATTATCTGTTGTGCGGAGTGAATCTGTGGAGTGGAGTGGGTGCGACTGCCTATAGTCCACATTCATATTTTGGGTAAGTCTTTCTCTCTTGCACATAGCGGGATAACTGTTAGAGTTTTAACACCCTTTTTTAAAAAAATGTTTTCTCTGTTCCACCTCTAGGGGGAGGAGGAGTAGATTGGGCACAGGTGTATAAATCTTAGCTTGGGACTCTTATTGAGAGCTTGCTCTTCTGAGTGTTGCTGTGTAAGAGGGGGCGTTAAAGAGGAGTTACAAAAACAGGAGTTTGAGATCGCTGTAAGTGTTAATTTCTGAACCCACAAGGTCTACAAAAAATTTGAAGTGTAATTTTGACTGTCTGTTTTTGCCTATACATTTGTGAAATCCCCATAACTAGATGGCCTCCATGTTGGAAAATGCAGTCCAATGTACATCCTGTTCAATGTATGCAATCCTTGAACAACAGCTTGAGGGTGCATATTGTTGTGCGAGATGTGTGCTAGTTGTCCGTTTGGAAGCCCAGATCCTGCGTCTAGAGGGGCGACTGGCAACAATGAGAAGCATTAACAACATGGAGAGGAGTCTCCTGCTCACTGAGCAGGCACTCTCGGGAGTAGAGGTGGGGGAGGACAGTGGGACGGAATTGCAGGACAGTCAGGCAGTTAGCTGGGTTACAGTTAGAAAGCGGGGTAGGGGAAAAAGTGTCAGGGAGGCTAGTCCTGAACTGGCACACCCCAACAAGTTTGCCCGCTTGGCAGATGAGGGGGATGCCATTACAGAGCTAGCAGAACTGCAGCAGGATACTGCCTCTAACCGCCAGGGGGGTGTCTGCTCCAGTAAGGAGGGAGGGAGGAGTACAGGGCAGGCAAGACAGGTACTAGTGGTGGGGGACTCAATTATTAGGGGGACAGACAGGGCGATCTGTCACAAAGACCGGGATCGCCGAACAGTGTGTTGTCTGCCTGGCGCAAGAGTTAGGCACATCGTGGATCGGGTTGACAGGTTGCTGGGCGGGGCTGGAGAGGACCCAGCAGTCATGGTACATATTGGCACCAATGACAAAGTAAGAGGTAGGGGGGAGTGTCCTTAAAAATGATTTCAGGGACTTAGGCCGCAAGCTTAAGGCAAGGACCTCCAAGATAGTATTTTCTGAAATACTACCAGTACCACGAGTACCAGAGAGGCAGCGGGAGATCAGGGAGGTAAACAAGTGGCTCAGAAGCTGGTGTAGGAAGGAAGGGTTTGGGTTCATGGAGAACTGGGCTGACTTCGCTGTCGGTTACCGGCTCTACCGTAGGGATGGGCTACACCTCAATGGGGACGGTGCAGCTGTGCTTGGGGAGAAGATGGCTAGAAGGGTGGAGGAGTGTTTAAACTAGGGACTTGGGGGCGGGAACCTACAGCAAAGAGGGGGAAGATAGTGTAGACAGAGAGGTGGGAATTATAAATGTACCTGGGGGTGGAGCGGAGGGAGGGGTTAGAATAGTTAATAGGAATAGGCTTCATAGGAAAATAAAACTTACACCCTTGAATCCCATTAACCCCAATAACATAAAGGATGGAAATGTAAAGTGTATGTTCACAAATGCCAGAAGCTTAGCAAATAAAATTGGGGAGCTTGAGGCCTTGATACTAGAGAAACATATTGATATAGTTGGGGTCACTGAGACATGGCTGGACTCCTCGCATGACTGGGCTGTCAATCTGCAGGGGTTTACATTGTTTCGCAAGGATAGGATGAACAGAAAAGGTGGTGGAGTCTGTCTGTATGTTAGAAGTGGTATGAAAGTCAGTGTGAACGATGCCATAGTGTGTGATGATTCTGAGGTGGAATCACTGTGGGTAGAATTACAAAAGGAGGGAAATACTGAAAAAATAATACTTGGTGTAATCTACAGACCCCCTAATATCACTGAAGAGATAGAAGGTCGGCTGCATAAACAAATAGAGAGGGCCGCCCGGGCAGGTACAGTGGTAATAATGGGAGATTTTAACTATCCTGATATAGATTGGGGTCCGAGGTTGGCTAAAACTTCAAAGGGGCGACAATTCCTAAATTTATTGCAGGATAATTTTATGGGCCAGTTTGTGGAGGACCCAACAAAAAGTGATGCCTTGTTGGATCTGATCATTTCCAACAACGCAGAGCTGGTTGGTAATGTAACTGTGCGGGAAAACCTTGGTAATAGCGACCACAATATAGTTACTTTTGACTTAAAATGTAGAAAACAAAGACAGACGGGGAAGGCAAAAACATATAACTTTAAAAAGGCAAATTTCCCTGGGCTGAGAGCTGCACTACAGGACATAGACTGGGGGGAGGTGTTCTCAAATACTGATACAGAAGGTAAATGGGACATCTTTAAATCAACTCTAAATAACTATACAGCTAAATATATACCAAAGGGGAACAAATATAAACGATTAAAACTAAATCCTACATGGCTGACAAATGATGTTAAAAGAGCAATAAACAACAAAAAAATAGCCTTCAAAAAATTCAAATCTGATGGGTCAGCTATAACATTTAAACAGTACAAGGAGCTTAATAAAATCTGTAAAAATGTAATAAAAACAGCAAAAATTCTAAATGAGAGACAGGTGGCCAAAGAAAGCAAAACTAATCCTAAATATTTTTTTAGATATATAAATGCAAAAAAACAAGGACAGAGCATGTAGGACCCCTTAATAATGATAATGGGGAGGTTGTCACAGGCGATAAAGAGAAGGAGGAGCTACTGAATGGGTTCTTTAGTTCCGTATATACAAGGGAAGAAGGAGGAGCTGACATTGGCCAGGTCAGTGCTGGTAACACATCATGTAATGTACTGAACTGGCTTAATGTAGAGATGGTACAAGGTAAGTTAAGTAATATAAATGTAAGCAAATCTCCAGGGCCAGATGGATTGCACCCAAGAGTTCTTAGAGAGGTAAGTTCAGTAATATCTGTACCCCTGTTCATGATATTTAGAGATTCTCTGGTGTCTGGTATTGTTCTAAGGGACTGGCACAAGGCGAATGTAGTACCAATCTTCAAGAAGGGCACTAGGTCTTCCCCAGGAAACTATAGACCGGTAAGTTTAACGTGCATTGTGGGTAAATTGTTTGAAAGACTTATAAGGGATTACATACAGGAATACATAGGGGATAATAGTTTTATAAGTGATAGCCAGCATGGGTTTACTAAGGATAGAAGTTGTCAAACCAATCTAATTTGCTTTTATGAAGAGGTGAGTAGAAGCCTTGACAGAGGAATGGCTGTGGATATAGTGTTTCTGGATTTTGCTAAAGCATTTGATACTGTCCCTCATAGACGTCTGACAGGTAAGTTAAGGTCTTTGGGTTTGGAAATTTTAGTTTGTAACTGGATTGAACACTGGCTCATGGATCGTACCCAGAGAGTGGTGGTCAATGATTCGTACTCTGATTGGTCCCCGGTTATTAGTGGTGTACCCCAAGTTTCAGTACTGGGACCGCTGTTGTTTAATTTATTCATCAATGATATAGAGGATGGCATTAACAGCTCTGTTTCTATCTTTGCAGATGACACCAAGCTTTGTAGCACGGTACAGTCTATAGAGGATGTGCATAAGTTACAAGATGACTTGGATAGATTAAGTGTCTGGGCATCCACTTGGCAAATGAGGTTTAATGTGGATAAATGTAAAGTTATGCCTCTGGGTACTAATAACCTGCATGCATCGTATGTCTTAGGGGGGATTAGACTGGCAGAGTCACTGGTAGAGAAGGATCTGGGTGTACTTGTAGATCACAGACTACAGAATAGCATGCAATGTCAGGCTGCTGCTTCCAAAGCCGGCAGGATATTGTCATGTATAAAAAGAGGCATGGACTCAAAGGACAGGGACATAATACTCCCCCTTTATAAAGCATTGGTACGGCCTCACCTGGAATATGCTGTTCAGTTATGGTCGCCTGTTCATAAAAGGGACACTGTGGAGCTGGAAAGGGTGCAGAGACGTGCGACTAAACTAATATTAGGGCATGGAACATCTTAGCTACGAGGAGCGATTAAAGGAGTTACAATTGTTTAGTCTTGAGAAGAGACGTTTAAGGGGGGATATGATAAACGTACATAAGTATATTAATGGCCCATACAAAAAATATGGAGAAAAACTGTTCCAGGTTAAACCCCCCCAAGGGACGAGGGGGCACTCCCTCCGTCTGGAGAAGAAAAAGTTTAGTCTCATGGGGTGACACGCCTTCTTTACCATGAGAACTGTGAACTTATGGAACAGTCTACCTCAGGAACTGGTAACAGCAGGAAAAATTAACAGCTTTAAAACAGGATTAGATACATTCCTGGAACAAAATAACATTAATGCTTATGAAGAAATATAAAATCCCATCCCTTCCCCAATGTCGCGCCGCGCCCCTACCCTTCAATTCCCTGGCTGAACTTGATGGACATATGTCTTTTTTCGACCGTACTAACTATGTAACTATGTAACTATGTTGATGGTCTGCTCCCTAGATTATGGAAAAAAAATAATGGGAAATAAAAAGTATATGAAAATTAATCCACATTGGTTAGAAATAGACGGAGTTACGAACGGGGTGGAAGAAGAAATTAGATGGTTCTGGGAGATAAATAAAACTTCTACAAATTTATTCATGGTCTGGGACGCCCTTTAAACAAAATACCCCTCAAAAATGCTTTAAGATATTTTATTTGTTAAAAAACAGGCTAAAAAGGAAGAAATTCTGATAAAAGAAATAAAGAAGAGGGAAAGTGAATTTGCTGAATCCCCAGGGGAAGAAAATTGGAATAAATTAGAACTATCCCAAAATAAGTATAAAGAACTTAATCTTGAAAATGCTCAACGTAGGCTACTCTTCTGGAGGCAAAGAAAATTTATAGAAGGAGGTAAATCAAATAAAAGGCTAGCAAATATAATTAAAAACCAGAAAGAAACTAGAGAGATGTTATCTAAAAATAAAGAAGGTAACCTGGTAAGAGGGGAAGGGAATTTTTTAGCCGTAGCAGTAGATTATTATCAAAAATTATATCAATCAGAACTAAACGGAACTGAGATAGACATGGAGCGGTATTTAGCAAAGAAAAATGGCCCTAAGATAAGGGAGGAGGACAGAAATATGCTGGATAAATATGCTGGATAAAGACATTACCTTAAATCTTTCTCTGGGAATTCTGCGCCTGGATCAGATGGTCTATGTTTTGAAATTTATAGAAGATTCGGTAAGGTACTATTACCCTATCTATTGGAAGTTTTTCATGAATCCTTGAGAATAGGGAGTTTAACTCCCACAATTCTGGAAGCAATAATTGTCTTAATTCCAAAGAAAGGGGGAAATAATGATCAAATAGAGAATTTTTGCCCAATTTCCTTACTAAACACAGATTATAAAGTATTTGCAAAGATATGGGCTAATAAAATCAATAAAATTTTATCTCAAATTATAGGTGAAGAACAGAGAGGATTTGTAGCAGGAAGGGATATGGCAGTGAATTTACACAGAATATTCTTGAACATTCAGTCTGGGGGGGAGGGGAACCCAGCTCCATCTTGTCCTTGGACGCCAATAAAGCGTTTGACAGGGTGGAGTGGGATTTTCTTTTAAAAGTCTTAGAGTATTTTGATATGGGGAATTTGTTTTCCCAAGCAGTCAGGACAATTTATTCATCTCCCAGCGCAAGAATAAACATTAATAGTGTCTCTTCGGAGAAGATTTATTTGGAAAGAGGAACGAGGCAAGGCTGCCCCCTCTCGCCGGTATTGTTTGCATTGTTTATGGAGCCATTAGCTATTAAAGGGGTATTCCAGGCAAAAACTTTTTTTTATACATCAACTGACTCCGGAAAGTTAACCCCTTAAGGACCCAGCCATTTTACACCTTAGGACCCGGCCATTTTTTGCACATCTGACCACTGTCACCTTAAACATTAATAACTCTGGAATGCTTTTACTTATCATTCTGATTCAGAGATTGTTTTTTCGTGACATATTCTACTTAAACATAGTGGTAGAATTTTGTCGATACTTTCTTGGTGAAAAATGCCAAAATTTGATGAAAAATTTGAAAATTTAGCATTTTTCTAACTTTGAAGCTCTCTGCTTGTAAGGAAAATGGATATTCCAAATATAATTTTTTTTTATTCACATATACAATATGTCCACTTTATGTTTGCATCATAAAATTGACGTGTTTTTACTTTTGGAAGACATCAAAGGGCTTCAAAGTTCAGCAGCAATTTTCCAATTTTTCACAAAATTTCCAAACTCACAATTTTTCAGGGACCAGTTCAGGTTTGAAGTGGATTTGAAGGGTCTTCATTTTAGAAATACCCCACAAATGACCCCATTATAAAAACTGCACCCCCCAAAGTATTCAAAATTACATTCAGTAAGTGTTTTAACCCTTTAGGTGTTTCACTGGAATAGCAGCAAAGTGAAGGAGAAAATTCACAATCTTCATTTTTTACACTCGCATGTTCTTGAAGACCCAATTTTAGAATTTTTACAAGGGGTAAAAGGAGAAAATGTATACTTATATTTGTAGCCCAATTTCCCTCGAGTAAGCACATACCTCATATGTCTATGTAAAGTGTTCGGCGGGCGCAGTAGAGGGCTCAGAAGCAAAGGAGTGACAAGGGGATTTTGGAGAGTACGTTTTTCTGAAATGGTTTTTGGTTGCATTTAGGAAGCCCCTATGGTGCCAGAACAGCAAAAAAAAAAAAAAAAAAAAAAAACACATGGCATACCATTTTGGAAACTAGACCCCTTGAGGAACGTAACAAGGAATAAAGTGAGCCTTAATACCCCACAGGTGTTTCACAACTTTTGCATATGTAAAAAAAAAAAATAATAATTCACTCAAATGTGTGTTTTCCCCCCAAATTTTACATTTTTGCAAGGGTTAATAGCAGAAAATACCCCCCAAAATTTGTAACCCCATCTCTTCTGAGTATGGAGATACCCCATAAGTTGACCTGAAGAGCACTACGGGCGAACTACAATGCTCAGAAAAGAAGGAGTCATATTTGGCTTTTTGAGAGCAATTTTTGCTCGGGGGGCATGTCGCATTTAGGAAGCCCCTATGGTGCCAGGACAGCAAAATAACCCCAACATGGCATACCCTTTTGGAAACTAAACCCCTTGAGGAACGTAACAAGGGGTACAGTGAGCATTTGCCCCCCACTGGTGTCTGTCAGATCTTTGGAACAGTGGGCTGTACGAAATTTTTAATTTGCACAGCCCACTGTTCCAAAGATCTGTCAGACACTAGTGGGGGGTAAATTCTTACTGCACCCCTCATTACATTCCGTGAGGGGTGTAGTTTCCGAAATGGGGTCACATGTGTTTTTTTTATTTTTGCGTTTGTCAAAATTGCTGTAACAATCAGCCACCCCTGTGCAAATCACCTCAAATGTACATGGCGCACTCTCCCTTCTGGGCCTTTTTTGTGCGCCCCCAGAGCACTTTGCGCCCACATATGGGGTATGTGCGTAGTTGGGAGAAATTGCATTACAAATTTTAGGGGGCTTTTTTCCCTTTTACCTCTTGTCAAAATGAAAAGTATAGGGCAACACCTGCATGTTAGTGTAAAAAAAATATTTTTTTTAACAATAAAATGCTGAGAGCGAGAGCGCCATGCACATTTGAGGCCTGAATTAGGGATTTGCATAGGGGTGGACATAGGGATATTCTATGCCAGTGATTCCCAAACAGGGTGCCTCCAGCTGTTGCAAAACTCCCAGCATGCTTGGACAGTCAACGGCTGTCCGGCAATACTGGGAGTTGTTGTTTTGCCATTTTGGAAACAGTGGCGTACCAGACGTTTTTCATTTTTATTGGGGAGGGGAGGGGGGCTGTGTATGTGTATGTATGTGTATATGTAGTGTTTTTTTTTACTTTTTATTTTATGGTAGTGTAGTGTTTTTAGGGTACAGTGACACGGGCGGGGGATTAAAGCTGCGAGTTTCTCGCTGCGAGTTTGAGCTGCCGCGCAAAATTTGCTGCATCGCAAACGTGCAGCCTGATACTCACTGTAAGCCCCCTGCCCATGTGAATATACCCTGGAGGGGGGGCCCTCCAGCTGTTGCAAAACTACAACTCCCAGCATGCACAGTCTATCAGTGCATGCTGGTAGTTATAGTTTTGCAACAGCTGGAGGCACACAGGTTGGGAAACACTGAGTTAGGAAACAGACAATGTTTCCCAACCAGTGTGCCTCCAGTTGTTGCAAAACCACTACTCCCAAACATTCTCAGGCATGCTGGAAGTAGTAGTTCGGCAACATTTTTAGAGCCAGATGTTGCCGAACTACAACTCCCAGCATGCTTTGAGTTGTAGTTTTGCAACATCTGGAGGACTACAGTTTGCAGACCACTAATACAGTGGTTCCCAATCTGTGCCCTTCCAGATGTTGCAAAACTACAACTCCCAGTATGCCAAAACTGTCCAGGAATGCTGGGAGTTGTAGTTCTGCAACATCTGAAGGGCCAGATGTTACAGAACTACAACTCCCAGCATGCCTGGACAGTAAGGGCATGCTGAGGATGTGTAGTTTTGCAACATCTGGAAGGGCACAGTGGTCTCAAAACTGTGGACCTCCAGATGTTGCAAAACTGCAACTCCCAGCATGCCCAGACACCAAGGGCTGTCTGGGCATGCTGGGAGTTGTAGTATACAGGGTCCCATTACAGAAATGCATGTCGCTTTAAGGCAACGTGCATTGCTGTAAAGGACCCGACCGCAGCTGAAGAGGAACTCACCTGTCGCCGCCGCCGCCATCTTCATCGCCGGAATCCGGGTCTTCAGGGACGAGGTAAGTACCAGGGCCAGGCCCCAGCACTCCCCCATCCCCCACCGTGTCCTCCGGTCTTCCTCCCGTCCTCTCCGGACTTCCAGGGGCCGGGTATCGCCGCAGATCGCAGGGGCGATTTCCCTTGCAATTTGCGACAATTGCCGACATGGGGGGCCATGTCGGCGTTTGCCCTGGATGCCTGCTGAAGCATTTCAGCAGGCATCTGCTTCCGCTCCCCGCCTGGTGCGCGGCAAGTACCAGGTTGTCATGACGTACGCGTACATCAAGGGTCCTTAAGGGGTTAACAGATTTGTAAATGACTTTTATTAAAAAATCTTAATCCTTCCAATAGTTATTAGCTTCTGAAGTTGAGTTGCTGTTTTCTGTCTAACTGCTTTCTGATGACTCACGTCCCGGGAGCTGTCCAGCTCCTATGGGGACATTTTCCCATTATGCAAGGGATATTCTCCCATCATGCACAGCTCCCAGGACATGACATCATCATTGAGCAGTTAGACAGAAAACTTCAGAAGATAATAACTATTGGAAGTAGGGGTGTGAATCGCCAATAATTTGGCGATTCGATTCGAATCGCGATACCAGGGTGGCGATTCGATATATCGCAATATATTGCGATACTGTCATGTTGGCGATATATCACGATATATCGCGATATTCCCTATTAAAAGCTTGGGAAAACTTATTCTAGCTGAGAAAGAACAAGATCCCGCGAGAGTTGTCCTGTGAGTGCGTACGTTCTCCTTCCTGTTTGTTCTGAGTCTGTAGTCTCACGGTAGCAGCCTGCGAGTGGGACAGAGCTGATAACAGGTACACTGCCAACTAGTGGTCAGGAGTTTAAGTGTTATAAAAAAAATAAGACAGACAAATAGGACTGTGACTCAGTGAGTGAAATACAGTAAATGTTAATTATAATAATTTATAAAAAAAATCGATTCTCAGAATTTTAAAATCGATTCAGTATCGCGGAACAAAAAATCGCGATAATCGATTTTTTCTTACATCCCTAATTGGAAGGATTAAGATTTTTTAATAGAGGTAATTTACAAATCTGTTTAACTTTCCGGAGCCAGTTGATATATATAAAAAAAAAGTTTTTGCCTGGAATACCCCTTTAATATACATGAAACTGAGGTGTTTTGTGGGTTTGGTTCTCAGGGGGATAAGGAAAAGATTCTGCTATATGCAGATGATGTGATTATGTTTATTAGAAACCCAATCCAAAAAGTCCCGGAGGTAGTGCAAATGGTGGAGAAGTTTGGGGCAATTTCAGGGTTTAAAATAAATTGGCAAAAATCAGGGTTGCTACCGCTGGATGAGGAAATCAGCTCTCCTATAGGAAATATAAAAATATTAAAAACAACAGATTATATGGAATACTTGGGTATAAAAATCTCGAAAAAGGTTGAGGAATTTAATAAACGTAACCCCTTAAGGACAATGGACGTACTCCAACGCCCCCGTTTCCGAGTCCTTAAGGACCGAGGACGTAGGAGTACGTCCTGTCCATTCCCGACCCCCGGCGCTTGCCGGAGGGGAGCCGGTGCACGATGCCTGCTGATAGCGATCAGCAGGCATCGCGGCATATCGCCCAGGGGGGTCATGATGATCGCTGGACAATTCAGCCACAATTCAGTGACCCGGAATTACTGTCTGATCGGGGCCGTCTCTGACTGGTTCCACCTCACGATCGCCTTGATTCGTCGGCCGGCTTACCGGCCGACCAATCAGGGCACCTGCTGCGGGTGTCACTCCCGCAACCCGATCCGCCCCTCTTCCGGAGGACGTGATCGGGTGCGGGAAGAGGACCCCAGCAGCTGGGGACCCCGATCCCCGGCGTCCCTGTTGGGATCGGGGCCCCAGGAGCGGCAGCGAGGGACTGACCTGCAGCATGGATCAGCAGTTGGGTGAGTGAAAGCCTCCTGCTGTTGCTTAGCAACAGCTCCCAGCATGCAAAAAGGGCATGCTGGGACTTATAGTTTTGCAACAGCTGGAGGCACATTTTTTCTATGGAAAAGTGTGCCTTCAGCTGTTGTATAACTACAACTCCCAGCTTGCTCAATCAACTAACGTGCCAGCTGGAAGTTGTAGTGGTGCATCTGCTGGTTGCATAACTACAACTCCCAGCATGCCCATTGGCTGTCGGTGACTGCTGAGAGTTGTAGTTTTGCAACAGCTGAAGGCACACTGGTTGTGAAACACTGAGTTAAGTAGCAAACCAGTGTGTCTCCAGCTGTTGCATAGCTACAATCCCCAGCCAAAGTAGTATGCCTCCAGCTGTTGCATAACTACACATCCCAGCATGCCTTCCACTGTCTGTACATGCTGGGGGTTGTAGCTTTTGCAACAGCTGAAGGCACACTGGTTTCACAACCAGTGTGCCTCCAGCTGTTGCAAAACTACAACTCCCAGCATGCACTGAAAGATCGTACATGCTGGGAGTTGTAGTTTTGCAACAGCTGGATGTTTCTCCCCCCCCCCCCCCAATGTGAATGTACAGGGTACACTCACATGGGCGGAGGTTTACAGTAAGTATGCAAGTTTGAGCTGGGGCAAATGTTCTGCCGCAGCTCAAACTGCCAGCGAGAAACTACTGTGAACCCCCGCCCGTGTGACTGTACCCTAAAAACACTACACTACACTACACTAACACACAATAAAATAAAAAGTAAAAAACACTACATATACACATACCCCTACACAGCCCCCCTCCCCTCCCCAATAAAAATGACAAACGTCTGGTACGCCACTGTTTCCAAAACAGAGCCTCCAGCTGTTGCAAAACAACTACTCCCAGTATTGCCAGATAGCCACTGACTGTCCAGGCACGCTGGGAGTTTTACAACAGCTGGAGGCACCCTGTTTGGGAATCACTGGCGTAGAATACCCCTATGTCCACCCCTATGCAAGTCCCTAATTTAGGCCTCAAATGTGCATGGCACTCTCACTTTGGAGCCCTGTTGTATTTCAAGGCAACAGTTTAGGGTCACATATGGGGTATCGCCGTACTCGGGAGAAATTGTGTTACAAATTTTGGTGGGTATTTTCTGCTATTACACTTTTTAAAAATGTGAAATTTTTGGGAAACCAAGCATTTTAGGTAAAAAAAAATTTGTTTTTTTTACATATGCAAAAGTTGTGAAACACCTGTGGGGTATTAAGGTTCACATTACCCCTTGTTACGTTCCCCGAGGGGTCTAGTTTCCAAAATGGTATGCCATGTGGGTTTTTTTTTTTGCTGTTCTGGCACCATAGGGGTTTCCTAAATGCGGCATGCCCTCAGAGCAAAATTTGCTTTCAAAAAGCCAAATGTGACTCCTCTTCTGAGACCTGTAGTGCGCCAGCAGAGCACTTTTCACCCCCATATGGGGTGTTTTCTGAATCGGGAGAAATTGTGCTTTAAATTTTGGGGGGTATTTTCTGCTATTACCGTTTTTAAAAATGTAAAATTTTGGGGAAGCCAAGCATTTTAGGTAAAAAAATTTTTTTTAACATATGCAAAAGTCGTGAATCACCTGTGGGGTATAAAGGCTTACTTTACCTCTTATTTTCCCCGAGGGGTCTAGTTTCCAAAATGGTATGCCATGTGTTTTTTTTTTTTGCTTCCTAAAGGTGACATGCCCCCCAAAAACCATTTGTTGCTCCTTCCCTTCTGAGCCCTCTACTTCGCTCGCCGAACAATTTACATAGACATATGAGGTATGTGCTTACTCGAGAGAAATTGGGTTTCATATACAAGTAAAAATTTTCTCCTTTTTACCCCTTGTAAAAATTCAAAAATTGGGTCTACAAGAACATGCGAGTGTAAAAAATGAAGATTTTGAATTTTCTCCTTCACTTTGCTGCTATTCCTGTGAAACACCTAAAGGGTTAAAACACTGACTGTATGTCATTTTGAATACTTTGGGGGGTGCAGTTTTTATAATGGGGTCATTTGTGGGGAATTTCTAAGATGAAGACCCTTCAAATCCACTTCAAAACTGAACTGGTCCCTGAAAAATTGTGAGTTTTGAAAAGTTTGTGAAAAATTTGAAAATTGCTGCTGAACTTTGAAGCCCTCTGGTGTCTTCCAAAAGTAAAAACTCAAAAAAGTGAACCAAAAGTTTTTTTTATTTTGAATATCCATTTTCCTTACAAGCAGAGTGCTTCAAAGTTAGAAAAATGCAAAATTTTAATTTTTTTCATCAAATTTGGGGATTTTTCACCAAGAAAGGATGCAAGGTACCACGAAAATTTACCACTATGTTAAAGTAGAATATGTCCTGAAAAAACAATCTCAGAATCAGAATGATAAGTAAAAGCATCCCAGAGTTATTAATGTTTAAAGTGACAGTGGCCTGGTCCTTAAGGGTTTAATTTACAACCTATGTTGGAAAAAATTTAAATTGATATCTGGATAAAATTGCATTTAAACATGGAAGATAGAATAACCTTAATTAAGATGGTACTGTTACCCATGGTTCTTCATCTCTTAAGAGTATCACCTATATGGATCAAAGAAAGTTTTTTTGGTCTTTTGGGAAAAAAGTTAAATTAGCTAATTTGGGGACAGAAATGGGTGAGAATTAAACTACAATATCTGACACCCCCCCCCCCCCCCCCCCTTGAAGGTGGGGGATTGAAAATTCCAGATTTTTTTTCTCTTTTTCTTATCGTCACAGGCACTGTTTTTGATTCACGAACAAGAGGTAATAAGGGAATATTTTTTGAAACTAGGAGTTAAAAGTAATTTATTATGGGAGCTACTGGAAAGTGGCAGATTAAATCTGATGGTTGATAGAACTAATTAAAATAAGTAAAGTATGGGAGAAGATTAAGAGAACAATTGGGATTAAAGGTAGTATTTGATGTACCCCTCTGTGGCACAATGAGCACTTTCCAGAATTAAAAAAAATGTCCGGTTATACGGACTGGGAGACTAGAGGGATAATTGAAGTAAATCATATATTTAGTCAGGGAAAATTATTAGACTGGGTAGAGATAAGGGGAAAATTGAAGTTACACACTGATAATATATTTAAGTATATGCAAGTTAGAGAAGCATTTAGGCAGCAGTGTATTTCCGACTACTTTGCCACTAATGAAGGCTCTGTGTCCTCTCAGGCTATCCTTTGGGAAGCTCACAAATTGGTGATCCGTGGCCATTGCATTGCTCTGGGCGCCGGTCTCAAGCGGAACACTCTGAATCGATCTCGGGAACTTCGTATGGAGATTGTTCGTCTGCAGGCTCTCTTGTTGTGTTCTCCTTCTGTTTCGACTCTGAGGGGCTTGGTGGCGGCTCGGGCATGCTTAAGTGACCTGGCTCTCCATAAAGTTGAGGGGCAATTGCTTTATGCTAGGGGAAGGGGAACAAGGCCCACACTATGCTGGCGAGACGTTTGCGTGAACGGGCTGCTGCTCAATCCCCCTCTGCTTTGAAGGACCCTGCTGGGGTACTTCATTACCACCCTGCTGATATCTCTCGTCTGTTTGTTGACTATTACACTAATCTTTACTCACTTCCTTCCCAGTTGCCGTCCGACCCGGGGGAGAGAGTGGCAGCCTTAGATGCCTATCTCTCTCGGTGTGGATTGCCCTCTCTTTAGGGGGCGGACCGGGATGCTCTTAATGCTCCTATTACTGGAGAGGAGATCTCTGAGGTTCTTAAATCTCTCCCCTCTGGTCGCTCCCCTGGGCCGGATGGCTTCCCTTACCTGTACTATAAGACATTCTCGTCTTTGTTGGTGCCTAAACTTGTCCCTCTTTTCAATTTCTTTCTGGATGGGGAGACGATCCCGTAGTCTTTCTTGAACTCCCTTATCACCCTCATACCCAAGCCTGGTAAGGATCCTCATGATTGTTCCAGTTACCGGCCCATTGCCCTCCTTAACTCTGACCTTAAGCTTTTTTCTAAGGTTTTGGCAGTTAGACTATGCTCCTTCCTCCCGGCCCTTGTTCATAAGGACCAGGTTGGCTTTATCCCTTGTCGCCAGGGTGGAGACAAGACTAGGAGGGTAGTGGACCTGATTAATTTGATCAATCGGAGATCTGAACAGGCATTCATTCTTAGTCTTGATGCTGAGAAAGCTTTTGATAGGCTTGGGTGGCCGTTCCTTTTTGCTACTTTACAGAAATTTGGGATTTCAGGGAAGTTTTTGACTGCACTGCGGGGTCTCTACTCCTCCCCAACAGCTTCACTTAAGCTTCCTCACTCGCCATCTCCTACTTTTTCTTTGTTTAATGGGACTCGTCAGGGTTGCCCGTTATCCCCGCTGATCTTTGCACTCTGTATTGAACCCTTGGCTGCCATGATCAGGGGTGATCCGGACATAACTGGTATTTCCTTACATGATAGGGAGTTCAAGGTTTGTTTATTTGCTGATGATGTTCTTATTACGCTTTCTCGACCTCTACTGTCTCTTCCTTCTCTCTATTGGGTCCTGCATGACTATGGGGTGGTTTATGGCTACAAGGTAAATCTTTCTAAGTCAGAGGCCCTTCCTCTTAACCTTCCCCCTCAGCTTTCTACTCTTTTACGCTCTAACTATTCTTTCCGGTGGTCTCCCTCTGCTATTAAATACCTTGGGGTCTGGATCTCTTCTCACTATTCCTCACTATATTCCACCAACTATCTCCCCCTTTATAGGGATCTCCGTGCCCTTATGGAAAAATGGCGCTCGCAATATATTTATTTTTTTGGTCGCATTGTCGCGGTGAAAATGACTGTTCTTCCGAAACTCCTCTACTTTTTTGAAACCCTGCCGGTTCGGGTCCCGCTGTCGGCCCTGCGCTCCCTACAGGCGGCTATTTTTCAGTTTATTTGGGACGGGAAAAGACATCGGCTACCGATGTCCGTGATGTTGGCTGGGCGGGCGTTTGGGGGTCTGGCGGTCCCGGATGTGGTGAAGTATTACTGGGCTGCCCATTTGCGCCATCTCGCGGCGTGGTCCACCTATCATGCCTACAGCCGCTGGATGGAACTAGAGAAGCTGTGGTTAGCGCCTGTCCACCCTAACGCTCTCCTTTGGACTTTTCCTGCCTCTGCTCCTACTCTCTCCCCTCTCCTGGGTCCTATGGCATTTTCTAAATATGTGTGGAATTACTGTTCTGTCAAATTTAAACTGCTGTCTCCCTCTTCCCCTCTTCAATCTTTCCTTTATCATCCTAGCTTTCCCCCTGGACGGACCTCTCTTATGGTGAGGGAATGGGGGTCTAGAGGCCTTTTTTGCTGGGCGGATGTAGTTGACCCTTTGTCGCGTACCCTCTTGCCTTTCTCTCAGTTACAGTCTCGTTGGGATCTCCCCTCGTATGAGCGTTTTCATTATTCACAGCTACAACACTTTATGTCCTCCATGCTAGGTGCACTAGTGGTGTCTTCCCCTACGGGCTTTGAAAGGCTGTGTCGTGGTGGACCTCAGGCGAGGGGTCTTCTCTCCGATATGTATTCCTTGCTAATCCGACCTCAGGAGGGAGTCCAGGTATCTCATCGCTATATGTCTCGCTGGGAGGAGGCGCTTAATACTACTATCACTCTCCCTCAATGGAAGATAATATGGGAGCGGGCCTCTAGGGCGTCTATATGTACGGCTTATAAGGAGACTAAATATAAGCTACTTATGGGTTGGTACCATACTCCAGAGTTATTGAATAGGCTGAATCCAGATATCCCCCCCAGTGCTGGCGTTGTGGGGTGAGTTTTTGGGTACACTGTTTCATGTTTTCTGGTCCTGCCCTCTTATCACAGGGTATTGGGAGTTAGTGAGTCGTTTGGTATCAGATGTTCTTGGAGTATCGGTCCCTCCTGACCCTCAGGTCTACCTCTTGCACCTCTCACACTCTGCTCTGCCCAAGAAACTGTTTAAGCTAGCTATCCATATGTTCTTGGCTGCTAAGACACTTGTTGCTAAATGCTGGAAAAGGACTCTTCCTCCCTCTGAATCTGACCTGCTCTCCCGTATACGTGATATGCGTTTTTTAGAATATCTTACTGCCTCTTTGAATAATACTATCCCTGCCTTTCTTTCAGTTTGGGAACCATGGGACCGTTTCTCTGACAGGCAACCTCCCTGAGGCGATGCTGACATCTTCCTCCCCTCCACCCCCCCCCTCTTTCCCCTCCCTCCTTGTTCCCCCTCCCCCCTTTTTTGTTGTTTGTTTGTTTGTTTGTTTTTTGTTTGTTTGAGGTTTTGTTGTCTTTGTCTCTTTTTTGTCTTTGTTCCTGTCTCCTCCCTTTGTCTTCGTGTTGAAGAGTTTTAGTTCTCTCTTTGAATATTTGGCTATATAACTATGTTCATTTACTACAGTCTTTATGGTTTATCTGAGGTTGGGGCTAGTTGTTTTGGACTACAACTGTTTCTGAATGCTCTGGTCTCTATCTTAGCTTGTCATTTGCCCTGATGTGATCGCACTGGGCACTGTCCCGGATTATGCTTTAATTACGTTTTACTAACTTTCAGTTTTTTATGTGAAAATCTTTAATAAAAATTACAGTAGAAAAAAAAAAAAAAAGAGAAGCATTTAGGAAAGAGGAAAACCAGGATAGATTTATAACACAGGCACATGTATTGATTGAATTAATGAGAATTTCAAGGGGAAATGAGAAAAAATTAATGAGTAAAATTTATAATTATTTGATAAATAGTAAAAAAGAGATAGCACACTATAGATTAAAATAGGAAAATTATATAGGTGAAATTAGTCATGAAGAATGGGGAATCATTTATAATCATTTAAAGGTAGCCTCAATTAGTGTGAACCACAGAATATCACATTTTATGTTGTTATATCGTACACAATATTATCCTAGACTTATGCACAAGATAGGATTTAGGGAAGATTCAAAATGTCCCAAATGTAATAGTGATGATGCTGATTGGCTCCATATGATATGGAATTGTTGTAAGATTCGAGGATTTTGGCGAGAGGTGGTGGATACTGTCAATGATAGATTTCAAGTAAAGATAGGGTATGAACTTAGGACAGTGATGTTAGGTTTGAATTTGGATGGATTTAAATATAATAAAATAATACTGAAAGTGTTTGGATTAAAATCCGGGGTGTCACTCCTGACACCTTTTGCAATTGTCCTCTATATTCCTGAGATGTGGACCGGCTCTCTGCAGTGCTCCGCATCTCTGCTCTGTACTCTGGCAAGTGATGTGAATAGTAATTCACATCACTGATTCATATATGCCGCTCAGAGCGGTGATTGGCCAGATGGTGCCAGTCAGTCACCGCTCTGAACGGCATACATAGTAACATACATAGTAACATAGTTCATAAGGTTGAAAAAAGACAAGAGTCCATCAAGTTCAACCTATAACCCTAATAAGTCCCTACTGAGTTGAGTTGATCCAGAGGAAGGCAAAAAACCCTCATACTAGAGGTAAAAATTCCTTCTTGACTCCAAATATGGCAATCAGAATAAATCCCCGGATCAACGTTCTGTCCCTATAAATCTAGAATCCATAACCAGCGTTGTTATTATTCTCCAAAAATGCATCCAGACCCTTTTTATATTCTTTTACAGAGTTTACCATGACCACCTCCTCCGGGAGAGAATTCCACAGTATCACTGCTCTTACAGTAAAGAACCCCCGTCTGTGCTGGTGTAGAAATCTTCTTTACGTAGAGGATACCTCCTTGTAATAGATACAGTCCTGGATATAAATATATCATGGGAGAGATCTATGTACTGTCGCCTGATACATTTATACATAGTTATTAGGTCTCCCCTATTAGGTCTCACTGGTGCCCAGTATTCCATGTGTGGTCTGACTGGTGATTTGTATAGTGGTAGAATTATTTCCTTGTCGTGGGCATCTATGGCCCTATTGATGCACCCCAGGATTTTATTTGCCTTGGCAGAAGCTGCCCGACACTGGTCACTACAGCAAAATTTACTGTTAACTAAGACTCCTAAGTCCTTTCCATGTCAGTCGTCCCAAGTGTTCTCCCATTTAATACATAATCCCAGCTCGGATTTTTCTTCCCCATGTGCATTACCTTACATTTATCAGTGTTGAACCTGCCACTTCCCAGCCCAAACCTCCAAACTATCCAGATCCATTTGTAACAGTTCACTGTCCTCTATTGTGTTTACCCCCTTTACAGAGTTTAGTATCATCTGCAAAGATTGCTACTTTACTATTCAACCCCTCTACAAGGTCATTAATAAATCTGCTAAACAGAACAGGTCCCAAGAGGGACCCCTGTGGTACCCCACTAGTAACAGTCACCCAATCAGAATAAGTACCATTAATAACCACCCTCTGTTTCCCATCACTGAGCCAGTTACTTACCCACCTACACACATTCTCCCCCAGCCCAATCCCTCTCATTTTATGCACCAACCTTTTATGGGGAACCGTATCAAATGCTTTGGAAAATCCAGATATACGACATCCAGCGATTGCCCCTGGTCCAGTCTGGAGCTCACCTCCTCATAAAAGCTGGTCAGGTTAGTTTGACACGACCGATCCCTAATAAATCCATGCTGATACGGTGTCATACATTTATTTGTATCAAGATATTCCAAAATAGCATCTCTTAGAAAACCCTCAAAAATTTACATACAACCGAGGTTAAACTAACAGGTTTATAATTCCCGGGGTCACCTTTTGACCCCTTTTTAAATATTGGCACCACATTTGCCATGCGCCAGTCCTGGGGAACAGTCCCTGTCACTATAGAGTCCCTGATTATTAAAAATAGGGGTCTGTCTATTACATTACTTAATTCCTTTAGAACACGGGGGTGAATGCCATCTGGACCTGGTGATTTTTCGGATTTGATTTTTTGTAGGCGGCACCGTACTTCTTCCTGGGTTAGACAGGTGACCTGTACTGTGGTGTTTACCTTATCTCACTGTATTTAACCTGGCATTTCATTTTCCTCGGTGAATACAGTGGAGAAGAATTTGTTCAATATATTTGCTTTTTCCTGATCCCCGTTTATCATTTCTTTCTCATCATTTTTTAAAGGGCCTACACTTTCATTTTTGACCTTTTTGCTATTTATATAGTTAAAGAACATTTTGGGGTTAGTTTTCCTCTCCTGAGCAATGAGTCTTTCTGTCTCTATTTTTGCGACTTTTATCTGTTTTTTTTTACATATTTTAAATTTTTCTCTATAGTTTTTTAATGCTTCTTCACTGCTGTCCTGTTTTAGTAGTTTAAATGCTTTATTTTTGTCATTTATTGCTCCCTTAACATTTTTATTCATCCATATTGGTTTTCTTTTATTTCTGACCCTTTTATTCCCATAAGATATATACATCTTATCGTGAGAATTTAAGATATTTTTAAAAGTCTCCCATTTGGTGTCAGTATTGTTCTTTTTGAGGACATTATCCCATTTTATATTGTTAAGGACTTCTCTGAGTTGATCGAACTTTGCCTTCCTAAAGTTCATTGTTTTTGTGGCCCCTCGAGAGATTCCCTTATTGAAGAACAAGTTATAATGTATTATATTATGATCACTATTTCCTAAGTGTCCTTCTACTTGCACATTAGTCACTATCAGGTCTGTTGATTAATATTAAGTCTAGTAGGGCGACCCCTCTGGTCGGGCCCTGCACCATTTGGGACAGATAATTGTCTTTAGCTATAGCCAGAAACCTGTTTCCTTTTTGAGATTGACAGGTCTCAGTCTCCCAGTTTATATCAGGATAGTTAAAGTCCCCCATTATTATCACCTCATTTTGATTTGCTGCCTTGTTTATTTGTCTCAATAATTGATCTTCTGGCTCTTCCATTATGTTTGGTGGCTTATAGCAAACCCCTATCAGAATTATTTTTTTTTTTATCTCCATATATTTCTACCCATAATGACTCTACATTATCGTTTCTACCCATAATGACTCTACATATATCCTTCCGCAGTGCGGCCTTCAGACTCAATTTCACATAAAGACAAACCCCTCCCCCTTTCCGTTTTGTCCGATCCTTCCTGAATAGACTATAACCCTGTATTTTGACCGCCCAGTCACAGTTATCATCCAGTCAAGTCTCTGTTATTCCCACTATGTCATAATCCTCCTCAGAAATTTTCAACTCCAGTTAGTCAGTTTTATTGGACAGACTTCTGGCATTAAACAACATGCAATTCAATGGTGTATGTTTTTTTTCCCCCTATGATGCCTATCACTATTAACTATTTTAACCCCACCCTCCGCTCCACCCCCAGGTACATTATTAAGTCCCCCCCCTCTATCTTCACTATCTTCCCCCTCTATGTTGTAGGTTCCCTCCCCCTTAGTCCCTAGTTTAAGCACTCCTCCACCCTTCTAGCCATCTTCTCCCCGAGCACAGCTGCACCCTCCCCATTAAGGTGCAGCCCGTCCCTACGGTAGAGCCAGTATCCGACAGCGAAGTCACCCCAGTTCTCCATGAACCCAAACCCCTCCTTCCTACACCAGCTTCTGAGCCACTTGTTGATCTCCCTAATCTCCCACTGCCTCTTTGGTGTGGCTCGTGGTACAGGTAATATTTCAGAAAATACTACCTTGGAGGTCCTTGCCTTAAGCTTGCGGCCTAAGTCCCTGAAATAATTTTTAAGGACACTCCACCTACCTCTTACTTTGTCATTGGTGCCAATATGTACCATGACTGCTCGGTCCTCTCCAGCCCCACCCAGCAACCTGTCAACCCGATCCGTGATGTGCCGAACTCGAGCACCAGGATTAACATTTGGCGCTGAGAGTTGTGATTGGCTGGCCCCAATATAGAAAATAAAGTTGAAAAGTAGTAAAAATAAAACAGACTTTATAAAGCACATTATTAAAATACATTATTAATAAAAAGTTTCACAAAATTAATTCAAAAAATATATTAAACTAGCTGAGTACCCGGTGTTGCCCAGTTTTTCCTTCCTAATCCTTGTTGGGGAGGAAAATAAACAAAGGAGGAAGCTTTTAACTTGATATCCCATCCTCATATTGTTGTCATATTGCAACCCCATATCCTGTCCTCCTAGCCCGTCCTCCTATCCTGACCTCCTATCCCGTCCTCTCTCGACCTCCTATCCCGTCCTCCTATCTCGACCTCCTATCTCGACCTCCTATCCCGCTCTCCTATCTCGACCTCCTATCCTGACCTCCTATCTCGAACTCCTATTCCTTCCTCCTATCCCGTCCTCCTATCTCGTCCTCCTATCTCGTCCTCATATCCCATCCTTATATCCCATCCTCCTATCCCATCCTCCTATCCGACATCCTATCCCGTCCTCCTTTCTCGACCTACTATCTCAACCTACTATCCCTACCTCCTATCCCAGCAGCGGGACCCTTGCGATCTAACATCTTATCCCCTTTCCTTGGGATAGGGGATAAGTTGTTTCAAATGGAGTACCCCTTTGAAGGGGGAATTTTAAAATAAAAATTTTTTTTGCAGATTTTCCATTTTAATCCATTTTTTCTGTAACACAGTAGGTGTTGACAGAGAAATGCAACTCAAGATTTATTCCCCTAATTCTGATGCATTTAGAAATATCCCATATGTGGCCTTTTTTGCTACGTGACTCACACACAGGCCTCAGACATGAACGTGTGCTATGTGGATCTTGGGGCCTCCTTTTAGTTTAGGATATTTTGTTGGCATGTTGGGTGCAAAAATATTTTTGGGAGACAAGTCTCATTGGTGCCATTCTGGGGTACATGTGAAACTCTGATTATATGTTTATTTATTTTTATGAATTGGTATAAAAAAATAAAATCTATTCTGTGGTTGTTTTTTTTATTTTTAAGGTCATTTGTCATGCGGTATAAATGACAGTACAATTATGGGGATACCAAATTTATATATATATATTTATATTTATCAAAAAAAAAATTTGAAAAATTATGTTTGCAAGTTTCTGTATTCTGAGAGCCGTAACATTTTGAATTTATCACCAATACAATGAGGTGAGGATTTTTTATTTTTTTTTGCAGGACATGTTAACATTTTCAGGGGGACTATTTTTGGGTGTGTAAAAAAAAAATTAATAAATAAATATATATTATTAAAAATGTATACAATTATTTTATAATTTTATATATGTATATTTAACATTTTTATTATTTGTTTAATTTTTTTTATTTTAATTCCCAAGTTTAAAAAAAAATTAAACTTTTCTTTTTCTTTTTACTGATCAAACACATAATACAGTGGTCTGTACTTCACTGTATTATTCCTATGCCTGTCAGTTTTATACTGACAAGCATAGTATAACAGATCAGACTCTACCTTAGGTAGAGGTTGCTTGGCTCCGTAGCCATGACAACGGAAGACAATGTCAGGCCTCCTCATAGACCAACTCTGACCCTGAGTGCTGTGGGTGGCCTCTTTCGACAGAGCCTCTCCTCTCCTCCGATCGCTTCACTGTCTGAAGAAACAGAGAAGGAAAAGACCCCACTAATATCACTGCTATTGGTCTGTCAGTACTGAAAGACCAATAGCAGTGATCGCCGGTTGGGGACCGCTGCAATCGATCCCTGGCCGGGATGCTCGGCTGTGCTGCACAGCCGCCAAGCTCACTAAACCGTCACAGCATATAGTGGTGATGCTGGAGTCAGCCTTAATCACCACGTACATGTACCTGCTTTTTCATGCGTTAATGACAATTCTGACCTAACCCCCTAAAAGTAGCCTCTTCACCCGTATGTCTCCTAAGGGTAGGATCCCGCGTGGCGTATATGTTGTGTGACAGTGTGGCAAAGAAAAGGTGCATTTCCCACACTGATCCTGCAGAAATCTCCACCTGTGGACTAATCAATGAGGCAGCAGAAAGGGGAAGGGTCCTTAAAAGCAAGAGAAACAGAATAATCTGGGCTCTCCCCTAGACATAAGTGGCTGTTAGAGGGGGGAGACACCGTGTCCAGTGCCAGGCGGGCACAGCAAGGGCTGCTGAGGACACAAGCGTGGACTCCCGGAGTGAGAGACGTGGCACCTGTAACATATAGCAGGTGGCTGTACGAATGGGACTTTATGTTCAAATGTGAACTGTGTCTTATAAGGCTGCAGGACTTATTGTGTTTAAACTGACAGGGAAAAGCCCATCAGTTATTAGTCAGGGCATGCTACATGTGTAGTGAGTGGTTAGACGGCCTAGGAGTTATTTTTATGTTTTGTTTATCCTGCATCCCGGTTAATAAACCTGGCGAGGAGCCAGAATTGCAGAAAGGACTCATTGTTTGCCGGTTTATTGTGGAAAAACGTGTCCTTTGGCTACGGCAAAGGACGATCCCAGAGTGAAACCCTTTACAATTGGTGGAGGATGCATGGCACACGTTGCTAGGAGCAACCAGTGGTCAAGTTGCAGTGGAGTTGTTGCCGGGAGCAACCAACTGTGCATGTTACAAGTGGAGCAGGACTGAGCCTGTGGTGAAGGCGTTGCTAGGGGCAACGGATCGCAACACATTGGAATTGTTGCTAGGGGCAACGATCCTGCCAACAAGTGACTGTTGGTGCAGCAGGAGTGTCTGCCAAGTGTGTCAAAGCAGCGGTGAACTGTGCAAGATTTTGTGCAAAGATGGGTCGACGTCGCAAGGCCGTTGCTAGGAGCAACCGACAAGGACGGCAACCGGATATCGCCAAGAGGCATGGAGTGGTGAGCACCTTAAAGAGATCAGCGGCAGCTCAGCAAGAAGATGTCTTCACACCTGATAAGTCTCTGGCCAGGAGGTCAGAAAAGATGGACGTGAGGACTTGTGAGATGATAGTCGGTGGTATCCCGCTGTTTGTGGAACTGGATTGTCGCCAGGCTGTATCCAGAGTCATGCCGGACATACTACCCTTTTTGAAGACCCGACTAGAGACTGGTAAGACTGTTCTGATTGACTTTGAAACTTGTTATGGGACAGTAAGCCATGTTATGGAGGTGTGTGCAGAGCTTAATGTGGAGTTTATACTGGGCAGAGACTTCCCCTATTTTTGGCCTTTGTGGAATGGGGAGAATGTGCCAGAGAAATTGCACACAAAGGTTCCTGAGGTAAAGGTTGACGTGGTCTCGCTAGATGACTGTGTGAACTCTGTCCAAGATGTCTCCAACCTGTGTCTAAGTGCAAAATCATGTGAGGGTGGCGCCCCTCATGAAGGCTGATGGGACTGTTCACACTCTGCAGGTTGGACTAAAAAAGTCTAGTGAACAGAAAAGGTTGAATGCAGGACTGGGAGAAAATATTACAAAAGGCAATTTGCATGAGTTAGGTCATGTAGATATGAACTGTCCTGTCAATTCTTAACATGTGCAGTGTGATATTATATTGTGTGAAACATGCATGCCTATGTCTTCTGAAGTAATGTGTACTGCTACCAACTCAGACAGGACAAAAGAAAACTTGTGTGAGTTGGTTGTAGATGGTAAAAAGATAGCGGCTATTCTAGACCCAAGAATGGCAATAAGTCTGGTAAAGACCAGTAGCAGAAAGCCAGATCCTGACATAGTGTCTATACAGGCTGATTTTTGGGGTTATAAAACTGTTTATGTCTGTTTTTCTACTCCCTATGGTACAGTGAGTCACAAGGTTGCAATGGCGCCCTCTTTGGAGAATGATGTAGTACTGGGGACACATTTTCAATTTTTCCAGCAATTATGGGAAGACTGTCAGGTGACTAGAGCAGGTACACCTGATATGCCCACAACACTTGACTTGCATCACACACTAGGTGAGAGTTACTCAGCAGAGGCTAAGGACGGGGAGTATCAGCAGTCACTAGACACATGTCAGGTAGGGGTCTGCCAGATTTCTGGGAGAGCTGAAGAACAGACTGAGTCAAGTCCAAGAGGATCCGGAGACTCAAGTGAAGAGTGTGCCTCTGACTGAAACAGAGTCTTCAGTAAAACCAGAAACGGAGCAGGTTCTGGAACATAGGTTCCATCCTCAAGTTAAAGATGAGCCAAAAGGGGGGCTTAAATTGCATGGTCATCTAGAAGGGAAGATGTTGGCCGAAAAGGAAGCTACAGTGATGGCTGTGGATAAAGCAAAAGTGCTGAAGAAAGTACATGTGGAGCCGGGTGCTGCGCTTACTGTCACTGACAGAGTCCTGAGTGAAAGAAATGTGACATCTGAACCAGAGATGGATCCTGACTGGGAAGGTAGAACCATTAAACCAGATGTTGTTGCAGACCCCAAGGCCCTTGATGTCTCTGCTGGACAGCAGAGAGATAATGTTGAAGTGAAATAGAAGTCTGCGAGTGAGCAGAGACAGTGAGAAACTGTCCAGGAACTACCCTAAGGCCCATGGGACCAAGTCCCTTGCAAATGGGAAGACAACTCCTAAAGGAGGAGAAGAGCTGGATCAAGTTGGCTCAAAGGAAGACAGGCCAAGAACAGGTGACGGTCAGAAGACAAGAGAATGTCTCAAGTTCCTGCAGCGAGAGTGAAGAGACCACTGTAAGTAAGAGATCTCGGAAAAACCGAGCTGGACTTTGTAAGAAAAGAGAGCAGATCCAGAATCTTGACGAAACCTTACAGATGATTTCTTCAAAAGTGGCACAAAAAGAAGAAGAGGTGTATTACCTGATGGAGGACAAAGAAAAATCACTTGTAGACTTGAAGAAAGAGAAAGAAGCGAAGCTTCAGATGCAGAAAGATATGGAGATCCACCAAAGTGAGCTTGTGGCTCTGCAGGATGAGCTGTTCCGCTCCCAGGGTCATGTGACCAGCAAGGAGAGCGAATTGGAGAGTCTGGTCCAGCAGTTGTCACTCAAGGAGGAAGAAGTAAATGTTCTGTCTGAGGCATAAAGGGCTCTACAAAGTGATCACCAGGCTAGGTTGGTAGCCATGGAGGAGCTTGAGAAGGAGAAAGTGGTAATGGCTCATAAGGTGCAGAGCCTGGAGGCGCAGAACGAAATGCACATTAAGTCTCATGCAGCTACCTTGGATTCGCTGGGAAGGCAGATCTCCAAACAAGAGGCTCAGCTAAAAGTCTATGAGCAGAAAGTGTCCGAGATGGAGCTACTGAGTAAAGACAATGAGCAGATGAGACAACAACTGCTGTCCCTGGAAGATACTGTCAATAACTTGACAGAATTGCTAGAAAGAGAGAAGGTGAACTCCTCTAAACTCAAGAGTGAGCAGCAGAAAAACTTAAAGCTGGAAGGGGACATGAAGATCCTAAAAGAAAGCAGTGACCAGGCTGCAGCAGAACTGCACAAAGAGAAACTTGCCGTTGGGAGACTTGAAGCGCAAATTGCTCAGTTGTATGAAGAACTCAGAATGAAAACCGAGAGTCTGCAGAAGAAGCTGCTGGAGATGGAGATGCCTCCTCTAAAAGTGTCAGAGTCTGAGCGAAGGGCTCAAGAAACAAAGCAGCTGAAGCAAGTCTCACAAGAAGCTCCGGAGTCTGGATGCAGAGTCTGTGATCAGAAAAATAAAGGCGGTACAGAATTGGATGGTCAGGGCCAGAGAAGCTCACACTACAGTCCAGCCTTTGGTGAGAGAAGGCAGAGGCAAGAAAGGACTACCTTGTTTGCAGTCAGTGTCCAGGGCGGTGCCTTGAGCAACATGAAGAAGGTAGGAGGCTCCAAGGAAGTCTTTGTAACACCAGTTGTGAAGAACAGTTTCTATAAAGTGAAGTTGAAAGTTCCTGAAGACTTGCAGCAGATGTGTGTAAAGGAATCGGCTCATAAAGACTTTTCAAAGGCAGTGGAAGCCTTTTCGGTGTCTTATGACTCAGAGAATGCCCAGCTGGTCATCTTGTCTGACAATTAAGTTACCATTAAGAGGGTGAACATGTTGGGTAACATCCATTTCCGAAGTCTTCGGACAAAATTGTCTGTGATATTGAGAATCAAAGAAGCCAGAAAGAATCTGGAAAGCTTATGTCTGTCAGTGTCTAGATTCCATGTGCAGTTTGATGTACGAAAAGACTTGATGCGCTCAGTAATCGGCACTCGTGGCACAAATATACAACAGGCAAGAAGAATCCCTGGGGTGACTGCTGTTATTCTTGATAAAGATACATGTACGTGTCATGTGTATGGTGAGAACCAAGATGTTGTGAAGAAGGCAAGAAGTTACCTGGAGTTGGCTGAGGTGGTAATGTGGGTTCCCCAAAACTTGGTGGGAAAAATAATTGGGAAGAAAGGAAGGCACATTCAGAAGGTTGTCGACCAGTCAGTGGTTTTCAGAGTGAGAGTAATTAGAGCTCCAAAGACGAGGGAATGGTCCCCTTTGTATTCCTGGGCACAAAGGACAGTGTTACTAAAGCAACCATTCTACTGAACTACCACCTCAAAAGGTTAAAGAAAGTGGACCAACTTCAGCTAACTAGACCAAAGAGAAGGACAGATGCATGGTCGTGTGTGCACTGTCTTTTGAAGACAAGTGCTCATCCCCGGTGGTCTGAGCAGAGGGGGGGGGGGGGATATGTGACAGTGTGGCAAGGAAAGGGTGCATTTCCCACACTGATCCTGCAGAAATCTCCACCTGTGGACTAATCAATGAGGCAGCAGAAAGGGGAAGGGTCCTTAAAAGCAAGAGAAACAGAATAATCTGGGCTCTCCCCTAGACAGAAGTGGCTGTTCGAGGGGGGAGACACCGTGTCCAGTGCCAGGCGGGCACAGCAAGGGCTGCTGAGGACACAAGCGTGGACTCCCGGAGTGAGAGACGTGGCTCCTGTAACATATAGCAGGTGGCTGTACGAATGGGACTTTATGTTCAAATGTGAACTGTGTCTTATAAGGCTGCAGGACTTATTGTGTTTAAACTGACAGGGAAAAGCCCATCAGTTATTAGTCAGGGCATGCTACATGTGTAGTGAGTGGCTAGACGGCCTAGGAGTTATTTTTATGTTTTGTTTATCCTGCATCCCGGTTAATAAACCTGGCGAGGAGCCAGAATTGCAGAAAGGACTCATTGTTTGCCGGTTTATTGTGAAAAAAAGTGTCCTTTGGCTACGGCAAAGGACGATCCCAGAGTGAAACCCTTTACAGTTGTGTACTGATTCATGTGTATTTCTGTGCAAGCAAAGTCTATGGGAGTAATAATAGACACCCACAAAGTAAAATACACAGCGTCAAATATGCATGCATCAAATACACAGAATATACGCTATGTGTTGCCCTACCCTTAACCTCTTAACAACATTGGATGTAAATGTACATCATGGTGCAGTGGGACTTAACACACAATGATGTACATTTACGTAATGTACATGACCGCGAGCACCGGATTGGCGCCCGCATTATGCACGCCATGTCCCGGCTGCTGTCAGCAGCCAGGGACCTGCTGGTAATGGTGGACATCAGCGATCGCGCTGATGTCCGCCATTAACCCCTCAGATGACGTGATCAATACAGATCAGGGCAGCTGTGGCAGTGCTGCACTTAAAATGGATGATCGGATCACCAGCGGCACAGCCACGGAGATCCGATCATCTATAATGGCAGACAGAGGTCCCCTCACCTGCCTCCGTCCGTCTCCTGGGGTCTACTGCTTTGGTCTGAGATCGAGCAGACCAGAGCAGAAGATCACCGATAACACTTATCAGTGCTATGCCTATGCATAGCACCGAACAGAATTAGCAATCTAATGATTACAATAAATAGTCCCTTTTGGGGCAATAAAAAATAGACGTCTCTTTTTCCCCATTTTACCTCCAAAAAGCGTAAAAAATTTATAAACATATTTGGTAATTACCTCATATGGTGAACGTCGTAAATATAAAAAAAAAATTAAAAAGTACAAAATTGCTGCTTTTTTGTCACATTTTATTCATTCCAAAAAAAAAAGTGATTAAAAAGTAAAATATAAGCCAAGGTGGCAAAAATAAAAAAAATTTAATAAAAAAAGTTAGAGGTGGTCAAAATAAGGCAATTTCAAACATACTACTTTTTTTATTCTTTCATTATACTTTTTTTAAAATATAAATTTAGTACATCAAAGAAAAACAATTACAGTAATTATACACCCACAACACCCTCCACCATCCCTCCAGCCTGGCATTAAAAACCTACTAACAAAAATGTTGACTAAACACTAATTTTTCCACAGTGAACAAATTTCCATTTCCTTACTTCTTGTTTTCCTGTCCTTTATATATGATTTCTTCATATTTTTTAACCTTATTAATCAGCTTTATCCATTCTTTTTCTGTAGGTACCTCCGGAGCCATCCATTTTCTAAATATCATCATCTTTGCCATACCCTGTTACATTTATTCCTATCCCCAAAATTACACTTCTAGCGGTAAAGTAATCTTGAAATCTTCCAAGATTTTTCCATAAACACGCTCCCAGAATTCTTTAACTCTCCAGCATTCCTAAATTAAGTGCATTAAATCAGCTTCTTCTATCTTTGGACACATAGCGTCCTTTCTTAAACCCATTTTCTCTAGGAGCTTTGGGGGTGTAGTAAACCCTATAATGCAATTTCCAAAAAGATACACAATGATTCATATTGACAGATGCCCTTTTTAAAGACATCCCCCCATTCCTCCTCCGTTATACATCCTCTTCCCACCTTTTTTTACACTTTACTTTCTGGGCACTTCCAATACCATTCACCAATTTCTATACACTATCCCTAAAAAATTCTTAACCTTTTGTCCCTTTACTCCTCTCAACCAATAAACAATCTCATGTGTTTCAATTTTCCACCTTTGGTTCTCTTTATCCTTCACCCATGCTTCTTTCACTTGCAAATAAGCTAATTTCTTATCTTATTCTAACCCAAACTCCTTACAAATTTGTGTCCACCCCTTCAAATTCCCCTCTTAAAATAAATGGGGTACATTTTTGATACCCTTCTCTCTCCAATTTGTGAATTTCGAAATTTTCAAAAATTCTTTCATGCGTGTGTTATCTCATAATGGTGTGAACTTAAAACTCCCTTTAACACCCAACAATTTTCTAAATTTCAACCACCACAAATCCAGTGCTTGTATACCAATCTCTTATCTGAATTCTCGCTTACCTAATTTCCCACTCTAAAAGCTCCCAAATATCCTCGCCTTTGATCCCTTTCTCTCTGACAATCTTACTCAATAATTCACCTTCTTGTGCAATATATGGTATCTGTGTTGCTACATAATAATAATAAAAATTAGGAAGACCCAGACCCCGCTTCTCCATTGGAGGGTAAAGATAGCAACTCTTAAGCCAAACTTTTTTATCACCCCATATGAACTCCGTTATCCTCCCGTCTATCTCCTCAAAAACGTTGTTTCTAATCCCAATTGGAGTAACCCTTAAATAATGCAACACCATTGGTAAAAGTACCATTTTCATCAAGGCGATTTTATCAGCCATACATAGTTCATGACATTTGTTTGAAATTTTTTCCCTCAAAGGACAAATATAAAATTTCTCGGTTTCTTGTATATTATTTAAAACTATTACTCCAAGATATTCAAAGTTCTCACCTAAATTCAAAATTTTTATATTACCTATTACTCTATCTATTGGTTCGTCCAATGGGAGAAGTGCAGATTTCTTCCAGTTTATTCTAAGTCCAGATGTTTCCCCAAATTCATCTACTTCCCCCATTACTCCTATAACACTTTTTCTGGGTTGCGCACAAACAAAACCACATCATCCACATATAAAAGGATTTTTTCCTCACTCCCCTTAACTCCAAATCCGTCAAAGTTATCAGTGCTACGTATTTTTAAAGCCAACAGCCCCATAAATAATGCAAAAAGCAGGGGTGACAAAGGACACTAAGGTTGAAACTTGAAGACAGATCCCCATTAATTTGAATCTTAGCAGTGGGTTCACTATAAATTGTTCGGACTCCTCTAATAAAATTGTCTCCTAAACCAAACTCTCCTAATACCTTAAACAGCAACATACTAATTTTGTTAAAATAGTTTGAGATTTTTTAAAGTGGTTGAATGAAAGAAAAGCATATAATATGGGCATCATTATAATCATATTGACCCACATAATAAAGAAAACATGTAATTGTTATCGGAAAGTGGACAGTGTGAAAACAAAACCTTCAAATATTTGCTAAAATGTGGTTTTCTTTTCAAGAATTTTTTAGTTGCGCCATACATTTTATGGTAAAATGAGTGATGTCATTACAAAGTAAAATTGGTCACGCAAATAGACAAGCCCTCACATGGGTCTGTGGATGAAAATATAAAGCTTTATGATTTTTAGACGGTAAGGAGGAAAAATAGAAAATGCACAATCAAAATTGGCCTGGTCCTTAACGTATGGGGACATCACCGCACCCTGGGCTTTAAGGACCCAGGATGTCCCCATACGTCCTGGCGTTTTACGGTCCCTGCCGCGCGCCGGGCAGAGATCGGAAGCTGATGCCTGCTGAAATGTTTCAGCAGGCAGCCAGGGCAAACACCGAGGGGAGCATGCCTGCGATCTGCGGCGATACCGGGCTGATCGGGTCTCTGGGACCCGACCGCCCGGTAATTTTGCATGATCCCGTTTGTCACAGACAGCCAGGACCATGCTGAAGTATAGGAGCAAGGTGGCAAGCCTGCCACCTCCTCCTATCCCCTGCGATTCTTCGGTTAGCTAATCGACCAATCGCAGGAGGGGGGGCGGTTACTACTTCCCGCCCTGCCCGGCCCCTGGAAGTCCGGAGAGAACTGGAGTAAGACAGGAGGACGAGGCGGGGGATGGGGGAGTGCTGGGGCCCGGCCCCGTTACTTACCTCATTCCTGAAGACCCAGATCCCGGCGGCGGTGGCGACAGGTGAGTGGATCTTCGGCGGCATTGCGGGACCTTTGCTGCAGTCCAGACCACCGTAAAGCGATCTGGACTGCTCCATCTGGTCCCCTTACACTACAACTCCCAGCATGCCCAGACAGCCCTTGGAGTTTTGCAACATCTGGAGGTCCACAGTTTGGAGACCACTGTGCCCTTTCAGATGTTGCAAAACTACACATCCTCAGCATGTCCTTACTGTCCAGGCATGCTGGGAGTTGTAGTTCTGTAACATCTGGCCCTTCAAAACTACAACTCCCAGCATGCCTGGACAGTTTTGGCATACTGGGAGTTTTAGTTTTGCAACATCTGGAAGGGCACAGATTGGGAACCACTGTATTAGTGGTCTGCAAACTGTAGTCCTCCAGATGTTGCAAAACTACAACGCCAAGCATGCTGGGAGTTGTAGTTCGGCAACATCTGTCTCTAAAGAGGTTGCCGAACTACTACTTCCAGCATGCCTGAGAATGTTTGGGAGTAGTGGTTTTGCAGCAACTGGAGGCACACTGGTTGGGAAACATTGTCTGTTTCCTAACTCAGTGTTTCCCAACCCGTGTGCCTCCAGCTGTTTCAAAACTATAACTAATAGCATGCACTGATAGACTGTGCATGCTGGGAGTTGTAGTTTTGCAACAGCTGGAGGTCCCCCCCCCCCGTCCCCCATCCCCCGTCCCCCCCTGTGAATGTACAGGGTACATTCACATGGGCAGGGGGCTTAGAGTGAGTATCAGGCTACAAGTTTGCGATGCAGCAAATTTTGCGCGGCAGCTCAAACTCGCAGCTGTAATCCCCCGCCCGTCTGACTGTACCCTAAAAACTCTACAATACACTAACACAAAATAAAATAAAAAGTAAAAAACACTACATATACACATATCCCTACACAGCCCCCCTCCCCTCCCCCCAAAAAATGAAAAACGTCTGGTACGCCACTGTTTCCAAAATGGAGCCTCCAGCTGTTGCAAAACAACAACTCCCAGTATTGCCGGACAGCCGTTGACTGTCCAAGCATGCTGGGAGTTTTGCAACAGCTGGAGGCACCCTGTTTGGGAATCACTGGCGTAGAATACCCCTATGTCCACCCCTATGCAAATCCCTAATTCGGGCCTCAAATGTATATGGCGCCCTCCCTTCGGAGCCCTGTCGTATTTCAAGGCAGCAGTTTAGGGCCACATATGGGGTATCGCCTTACTCGGGAGAAATTGCCTAACAAATTTTGTGGGGCTTTTTCTCCTTTCACCCCTTATGAAAAGGTGAAGTTGGGGTCTACACCAGCATGTTAGTGTAAAAAAATAATTTTTTTACACTAACATGCTGGTGTTGCCCTATACTTTTCATTTTGACAAGAGGTAAAAGGGAAAAAAGCCCCCCAAAATTTGTAATGCAATTTCTCCCGACTACGGAGATACCCCATATGTGGGCGCAAAGTGCTCTGGGGGCGCACAACAAGGCCCAGAAGGGAGAGTGCACCATGTACATTTGAGGTGATTTGCACAGGGTGGCTGATTGTTACAGCATTTTGACAAACGCAAAAAAAACAAAACCCCACATGTGACCCCATTTCGGAAACTACACCCCTCGCGGAATGTAATGAGGGGTGCAGTAAGAATTTACACCCCACTTGTATCTGACAGATCTTTGGAACAGTGGGCTGTGCAAATTAAAAATGTTGTACAGCCCACTGTTCCAAAGATCTGACAGACACCAGTGGGGGGTAAATGCTCACTGTACCCCTTGTTACGTTCCTCAAGGGGTCTAGTTTCCAAAATGGTATGCCATGTGTTTTTTTTTTTTGCTGTCCTGGCACCATAGGGGCTTCCTAAATGCGACACGCCCCTGAGCAAAATTTGCTCTCAAAAAGCCAAATATGACTCCTTCTCTTCTGAGCATTGTAGTTTGCCCGTAGTGCACTTCAGGTCAACTTATGGGGTACCTCCATACTCAGAAGAGATGGGGTTACAAATTTTGGGGGGTATTTTCTGTTATTAACCACTTGCAAAAATGTGAAATTTGGGGGGAAACACATTTTAGTGAATTATTTTTTTACATATGCAAAAGTCGTGAAACACCTGTGGGGTATTAAGGCTCACTTAATTCCTTGTTACGTTCCTCAAGGGGTTTAGTTTTAAAAATGGTATGGCATGTGTTTTTTTTGCTGTTCTGGCATCATAGGGGCTTCCTAAATGCAACATGCCCCCCAAAAACCATTTCAGAAAAACATACTCTCCAAAATCCCCTTGAGGCTCCTTTGCTTCTGAGCCCTCTACTGCGCCCACCGAACACTTTACATAGACTCGAGAGAAATTGGGCTACAAATATAAGTATACATTTTCTCCTTTTACCTCTTGAAAAAATAAAAAAATTGGGTCTACAAGAACATGCGAGTGTAAAAAATGAAGACTGTGAATTTTCTCCTTCACTTTGCTGCTATTCCTGTGAAACACCTAAAGGGTCATTTTGAATACTTTGGGGGGTGCAGTTTTTATAATGGGGTAATTTGTGGGGTATTTCTAAGATGAAGACCCTTCAAATCCACTTCTAACCTGAACTGGTCCCTGAAAAATAGTGAGTTTGGAAATTTTGGGAAAAATTGGAAAATTGCTGCTGAACTTTGAAGCCCTCTGGTGTCTTCCAAAAGTAAAAACTTGTCAATTTTATGATGCAAACATAAAGTGGACATATTGTATGTGTGAATAAAAAAAAATTATTTGGAATATCCATTTTCCTTACAAGCAGGGAGCTTCGAAGTCAGAAAAATGCAACCAAAATTTTAAAATTTTTCCACAAATTTGGGGATTTTTCACCAAGAAAGGATGCAAGTTACCAAAAATTTTACCACTATGTAAAAGTAGAATATGTCACGAAAAAACAATCTCGGAATCAAAATGATAACTAAAAGCATTCCAGAGTTATTAATGGTTTAAAGTGACAGTGGTCAGATGTGCAAAAAATGTCCGGGTCCTAAGGTGTAAAATGGCTGGGTCCTTAAGGGGCTAACCTTTTAAGGACCCGGGCTTTTTCTGTCTTTTCATTTTCAATTTTTCCTCCTTAACTTTAAAAAATCGTAACTCTCTAAAATTTTTACCTAAAATTCTATATGATGGCTTATTTTTTGCGTCACTAATTCTACTTTGCAATGACATTAGTCATTTTACCCAAAAATCTACGGTGAAAAGGGGAAAAAAAATCTATGTGCGACAAAATTGATGAAAAAACACAATTTTATAAGTTTTGGGGGTTTCCGTTTTTACGGAGTACATTTTTCGGCAAAACTCACATCTTATCTTTATTCTGTAGGTCCATACTGTTAAAATGATACCCTACTTGTATAGGTTTGATTTTGTATCACTTCAGAAAAAAATCATGAATACATGCAGGAAAATGTATACGTTTAAAATTGTCATTTTCTGAGCCCTATAACTTTTTTTGTTTTTCTGTGTTCAGGGCGCTATGAGGGCTCATTTTTGCGCCGTGATCTGACGTTTTTAGCGGTACCATTTTTGTTCTGATCAGACTTTTTGATCACTTTTTATTCACTTTTTTGTGGTATAAAAAGTGATCAAAAATACACTATTTTGGACTTTGGAATTTTTTTGCGCCTACGTGCGGTTTAAAAAGCGGTATATTTTTATAATTCGGACATTTCCGCACGCGGCGATACCACATATGTTTTTTTTTTTTTTTTGTATTCGAAAGGTTTTTATTGAACAAATATGGGAGAACAAACAACATCCACCGCAAGTAGGGTGGTAATAAATCTCCAACTACAACACTCGCAGAGTTGACAATCACTGGCGAGATCGTATAACAATGGTAATGAGAGAAATCTTATACAGTCTACTGCATTAGCATAGCTGAGGAACTTTCAGGAGAAATTACACAGCGGGGTAAAAAAGACAGGATTCTATCCCATAAACCAGCAAATGATTATGAAGAAACCCATTAAGAACGAAAACAAAAAAAATACAAAAACCCGGGGGTTAATCTGAAACAGGAGGTACACACAGAAGGCAAGGGTAAAACGAGGAGGGAAAAAAATACAAAAACCCGGGGGTTAATCTGAAACAGGAGGTACACACAGAAGGCAAGGGTAAAACGAGGAGGGAAGAAAAAAAAAAGGGGGATGCAAGAGAGGAGGCATAGAAAGGAGAACGGGGTAGAGAGTAGGGGGGGGGGGAAAGAGAAAAAAAATATATATAAAAAAAACAAAGAGGAGGAGGGGAACTATAGGGAGGGGGGAGGAGTGGGGAGAAGAAAAAGCGGTAAAGAGGACGGATGGTAGAGAAGAGGAGAGGCTCAGCAAAGCCAATAGACATATGTTTATTTTTATTTACACTGTTTTTTTTTTATTCTTGGAAATGCCGGGTGATTCAAACTTTTATTAGGGGAAGGGATAATTGAAATGGTTAATGATGTTTTTACACTTTTTTTATGCAATATTATAGCTCACATAAGGGGCTATAACATTGCATTTACTGATCTTTAACACTGATTGATGCATCCCCATAGGAATGGATCAATCAGTGTTTTCGGCGATTGATTGCCCAAGCCTGGATCTCAGGCTTGAAGCATTAATTCGGCGATCGGACTGCAGGAAGGAAGGTAAGAGACCATCCTCCTGTGCTACAGCAGTATGATTATAACGCGGCGATCCCAAACAGCTCCCTGAGCTAGCTGGGCACTTTTACTTTAGTTTTTAGCCACGCGGCTCAGCTTTGAGCGTGCGGCTAAAGGGTTAATAGCGAGCGGCACCGCGATCAGTGCCGCGCGCTATTAGCAGCGGGTCCCGGCTTCACTACATGCTGGGAGTTGTAGTTTTGCAACAGCTGGAGGCACACTGGTTGGAAAATATTGAGTTAGATAACAGAACCTAACTGAAGGTTATCCAACCAGTGTGCCTCCAGCTGTTGCTAAAGTACAACTCCCAGCATGCACGGTCTGTCCGTACATGCTGGGAGTTGTAGTTTTGAAACAGCTGGAGGTTTGCCCCCCATGTGAACGTACAGGGTACATTCACACGGGCAGGCTTACAGTAAGTTTTCTGCTTCAAGTATGAGCTGCGGCAAATTTTTCGCCGCAGCACAAACTCCTAGCAGGGAACTCACTGTAAACCTCTGCCAGTGTGAATGTACCCTAAAAACACTACACTACACTAACACATAATAAAGGGTCAAACACAACATATACACCCCTTACACTAACCCCCCCAATAAAAATTAAAAACGTATTGTACAGCAGTGTTTCCAAAATGGAGCCTCCAGCTGTTGCAAAACAACAACTCCCAGCATTTCTGGACAACCACTGACTGTCCAGGCAACAGCTGGAGGCACCCTGTTTGGGAATCACTGGTGTAGAATACCCCCTATGCCCACCCCTATGCAATCCCTAATTTAGTCCTCAAATGCGCATGGCGCTCTCTCACTTCGGAGCCCTGTCTTATTTCAAGGAAACCATTTAGGGCCACATATGGGGTATCTCCGTACTCGGGAGAAATTACACTACAAATTTTGGGGGGCTTTTTCTCCTTTTACCCCTTATGAAAAGGAAAAGTTGGGGTCTACATCAGCCTGTTAGTGTAAAATAAAAAAAATGTTTACACTAACAATACTTTTTATTGTCACAAGAGGTAAAAGGAAAAAAAGACCCCCAAAATTTGTAGCGCAATTTCTCCTGAGTACGGAAATACCCCATATGTGGGCGTAAAATGCTCTGCGGATGCACAACAAGGCTCAGGATTGAGAGCGCACTATGTACATTTGAAGCCTAAATTGGTGATTTGCACAGGGGTGGCACATTTTACAGCGGTTCTGACATAAACGCAAAAAAATAAATACCGACATGTCACCCCATTTTGGAAACTACACCCGTCACGGAATGTAACAAGGGGTATAGTGAGCATTAACACCCCACAGGTGTTTGACAAATTTTCATTAAAGTTGGATGGGAAAATGAAAAAAAAAATATTTTTTTCACTAAAATGCTGGTGTCACCCTAAATTTTTCCTTTTCACAAGGGAAAATAGGAAAAAAGCCCCCCAAAATTTGTAACCCCATTTCTTCTTCATCCCAAATGTGGATGTAAAGTGCTCGGCGGGCGAACTACAATGCTCAGAACAGAAGAAGCGCCATTGGGATTTTGAAGAGAAAATGTGTCCGGAATTGAGGGCCACGTGTGTTTACAAAGCCCCCATAGTGCCAGAACAATGGACCCCCAAACATGTGACCCCATTTTGGAAACTACACCCCTCACGTAATATAATAAGGGGTGCAGTGAGCATTTACGCCCCACAGGTGTCTGACAGATTTTTGGAACAGTGGTCCGTGAAAATGAAAAATTTTATTTTCCATTTGCTCAGCCCACTGTTCCAAAGATCTGTCAAATGCCAGTGGGGTGTACATACTCACTGCACCCCTTATTCCTTATTAACTTCTGTGAGGGGTGTAGTTTCCAAAATGGGGTCACATGTGGGGGGGTCCACTGTTCTGGCACCACGGGGGGCTTTGAAAATGCACATGGCCCCTGACTACCATTCCAAACAAATTCACTCTTCAAAAGCTCAATGGCGCTCCTCCTCTTCTGAGCATTGTAGTTCGAACGCAGGGCACTTGACGTCCACACATGGGGTATTTCCATATTCAGAAAAAATGGGGGGATATTTTCTGCTATTAACCCTTGCAAAAATTTGAAATTTGGGGGGAAACACATTTTAGTGAAATTTTTTTTTTTACATATGCAAAAGTTGTGAAACGCCATTAAGGCTCACTTTATTCCTTATTACGTTCCTCAAGGGGTCTAGTTTCCAAAATGGTATGCCATGTTTTTTTTTTTTGATGTTCTGGCACCATAGGGGCTTCCTAAATGCGACATGCCCCCGCCCAAAATCTGCTCTCAAAAAGCCAAATATGACTCCTTCTCTTCTGAGCATTGTAGTTCGCCCGTAGTGCACTTCAGGTCAACTTATGAGGTACCTCCATACTCAGAAGAGATGGGGTTACAAATTTTGGGTGTATTTTCTGCTATTAACCCTTGCAAAAATGTGAAATTGGGGGGGGGGGGAACACACATTTTAGTGACATTTTTTTTTTCTACATATGCAAAAGTCGTGAAGGACCTGTGGGGTATTAAGGCTCACTTAATTCCTCATTACGTTCCTCAAGGGGTCTAGTTTCCAAAATGGTATGCCATGTGTTTTTTTTTGCTGTTCTGGCACCATAGGGGCTTCCTAAATGCAACATGCCCCCCAAAAACCATTTCAGAAAAACGTACTCTCCAAAATCCCCTTGTCGCTCCTTCGCTTCTGAGCCCTCTACTGCGCCCGCCGAACACTTTACATAGACATATGAGCTATGTGCTTACTCGAGAGAAATTGGGCTACAAATACAAGTATAAATTTTCTTCTTTTACCCCTTGTAAAAATTCTAAAATTGGGTCTACAAGAACATAAGAGTGTAAAAAATGAAGACTGTGAATTTTCTTCTTCACTTTGCTGCTATTCCTGTGAAACACCTAAAGGGTTAAAATGCTGACTGAATGTCATTTTGAATACTTTGGGGGGTGCAGTTTTTATAATGGGGTCTTTTATGGGGTATTTCTAATATGAAGACCCTTCAAATCCACTTTAAACCTGAACTGGTCCCTGAAAAATAGTGAGTTTGAAAATTTTGTGAAAAATTGGAAAATTGCTGCTGAACTTTGAAGCCCTCTGGTGTCTTCCAAAAGTAAAAACGCGTCAATTTTATGATGCAAACATAAAGTAGACATATTGTATATGTAAATTAAAAAAATGTATTTGAAGCTCTCTGCTTGTAAGGAAAACGGATATTCCAAAGTTAGAAAAATGCAAAATTTTCAATTTTTTCATAAAATTTTGGGATTTTTCACCAAGAAAGGATGCAAGTTACCACAAAAATGATCCACCATGTTAAAGTAGAATATGTCACGAAAAAACAATCTCGGAATCAGAATGATAACTAAAAGCATTCCAGAGTTATTAATGTTTTAAGTGACAGTGGTCAGAAGTTCAAAAAACGCTCTGGTCCTAAGGTGTAAAATGGCCTGGTCCTTAAGGGGTTAAGGCCAAAATGGGCTTGGTCCTTAAGGAGTTAAGTACCTCTCATGATCTTGTTAAATCTTATAATCCTCCCAGTTCACTGCCCCCATCATGATAAACGACCTCCTGCCTTTATTTTAGTTTTTTTTTTAAAGTTCTCTACCTTGATATTGCTCTGTATTGTCTGATCAGTCTCAGTCAGATTCACAGACTGGGAAGGGGCATTACCCAGAAGGCGTGACATCATCTGAAGCCATACAGGGGAGAACTTCCTTCTACACTCTGCTACACACAGCCCATAGCAGTTCAGTGTGTGAGGTGAGCTATGATTGGATAAGGCTGCACCCCCCCCCTCAGCATTTCCTGATTTTGGACTTCTGCCAGGCCAGCTTTTTTTTAAACACAAATAAAACATAGAAAACTTAATTTTTTTTAGAATTTTTTTAAAATTTACCATAAGGAGTGCAATAACATTTTAGATTTTTTTTTTAAATTTACCATAAGGAGTGCAATAACAATAATTTGTTTTAATGAGACTGTCCATTTAAGAAGTATTTTGAGCCCTTTCAAGCTCATCTCCGACAAGCTGAGCGGCTCTACCATCTGTGGCCTACATGGCTCATGCAAATGTCAATGATACCAAATCCGATACCTTCCAGCAGGACTCCCACCAGCAGGTATCAAGGAAGTGCAGTAAGCTGCCTGCACTCTCCGCACGGATCAACTCCCCTGTGCCCACTCCCGAGCTATGCAGTGCACTCAGCAGCTGATTCGTGTCATAGATGGGACCCGCATTAACCTTTTAGATGTCGCGATCAAAGTTGATTGCAGCATCTAAAAGTCCTGAAGTTAACTGCCGGTTAGCTCAGGGATGCTGATTGGGATCACCGGGGTGAAATTGCGGTGTCTCAATCAGCTGAAAGGACGGCCGGAGGTCCCTTACTGTGCTCTGTGCCGTCCGATCGTCACTTCGTTACTGCAGGCAGTAGTAGAGGAGCACCGATAACATTGATCAATGCTATGCTATAGCATTGATCAGTGTATGCAATCTACAGATTGCATGTAATAGTCCCCTATGGAGACTACAAATGTTACGTTAAGCGCTCTGGCCACACACGCTGGCAGTGAGCACATGGTCCCCTTACCTTCTGCTGCCGACGGGGCTGGGACTTGCATCATGGGACGCGCCCGCATGCGAGCCACAGTCCGTCACTCTCCGGGTGTTTCTCCTGCCTCTCTGCTCCGGCGAGCATGTCCCTGTCCCCTAGGGCGCACACGCCGGAGCTTTAAGATTTAAAGGACCAGTACGCTCCTTAGTGTAATCCACCTGTGGCTCATTTATTTATTCCTCCACGCTCCTCAGTTCCCTGGCGGATCTTTGTTGCCTTGTGCCTTTGAGAAAACGTTCCTCTGTATTCCCTTGCCATGTATCAGATCTCTTGCTTTTGTGACATGACCTTGCTCTTCTGTCACCTGCCTACTGTACTCTTGCTTCGCTTTGACTACGCTACTGTGCCGCCTACCCTGACCTTCTGCTATCCAGACTATGAGTTGCCTTATCCCTTCTGTGCCTCGCATCTCCTCAGCCTCCTGTGTGGTCGAGCTGTGCCAGGGGTAGCGACCTGGGTGCCGCCTGCAGCAGCAAGTCCATCCCGCTTTGCGGCAGGCTCTGGTGAAAACCAGCGGCATCTTAGACTCCGCTCCCCGGTACGGTCCGAGTCATCTGCACCACAGGTCCAGCGGATCCACATCCACCGGGGTTCCTGTCTTCAGAAACGTGAGTGTTACAACAAAAATAGTCAAAAAAAAGTGTAATAAATAATAATTAAACATGTGAATTAACCCCTCCCCTAATAAAAATTTTAATCATTCCCCATTTTAAAAAGTTTTAAGAAAAATAAAAAATAAATAAAAAATAAAATATATATATATATATATATATATATATATATATATATATATAGCAAAAAAAGCATATACTGCAGCACACGGCGTAAAGTGAAAAAATCAAAGTGGTTTATTCCATAACAAACAGGGTTCACATCAAGTAGCCTGTTCACTTTACGCCGTGTGCTGCTGTATATCCTTTTTTTGCTGTACAAATGGTGGGCTTTTGACCACAGCCCCAGAAACTGCTTTGAGTATAATGTTTATAGAGTGTGCTGCTCTCCTCTACATATTCTATAGATATATACACACATACATATAAAAATATATTCTGATTACGAGATTGTTTTTTTCGTGACATATTCTACTTTATGTTAGTGGTAAAATTTTGTCGATACTTGCATCATTTCTTGGTGAAAAATTACAAAATTTTATGAAAAAATAGAAAATGTTGCATTTTTAACTTTGAATATCTCTGCTAATAAGGAAAATGTTCAAATAAATTGAATATTTCAAATAAATTATATATTGATTCACACATACAGAATGTCTACTTTATGTTTGCATCATAAAGTTGACATGTTTTTACTTTTGGAAGACATCAGGGCTTATAAATATAGCAGCAGTTTTCCTATTTTTCACAACATTTTCAAAATCGAAATTTTTCAGGGAGAAGTTCAGTTTTGAAGTGAATTTGAAGGGCTTTCATATTAGAAATACCCCATAAATTACCCCATTATAAAAACTGCACCCCTCAAAGTATTCAAAATTACATTCAAAAGGGTTGTTAACCCTTTAGGTGTTTCACAGGAATAGCAGCAAATTGAAGGAGAAAATTCTAAATCTTAATTTTTTACACCGGCATGTTCTTGTAGACCCAGTTATTGAATTTTTACAAGGGGTAAAAGGAGAGAAATCTTCCTAAAATGTGTAACCCAATTTCTCTCGAGTAAGGAAATACCTCATATGTGTATGTCAAGTGTTCGGTGGACGCAGTAGAGGGCTCATAAGGGAAGGAGCAACAGTGGGATTTTGGAGTGAGTTTTTCTGAAATGGTTTTTGGGGGGCATGTCACATTTAGGAAGCCCCTATGGTGTCAGAACAGCAAAAAAAATTAATAAAAAAAAACACATACTGTTTTGGAAACTACACCCCTCAAGGCAGGTAACAAGGGGTCCAGTGAGTCTTAACATCACACAGGTGGTGCACTACAATGCTCAGAAGAGAAGGAGCACCATTGGGATTTTGAAGAGAAAAATTTGTCCAGAATTGAAGGCCACGTGTGTTTATAAAGCCCCAATAGTGCCAGAACAATGGACCCCCCCCCCACATGTGACCCCATTTTGGAAACTACACCCCTCACAGAATTTAATAAGGGGTGCAGTGAGTATTTATACCCCACTGATGTTTGACAGATCTTTGGAACAGTGGACTACGGACCACTGTTCCAAAAATCTGTCAGACACCTGTGGGGCGTAAATGCTCACTGTACTCCTTATTACATTACCTGAGGGGTGTAGTTTACAAAGTGGGGTCACATGTCGGGGGGGGGGGGGGAGTCCATTGTTCTGGCACTATGGGGGCTTTGTAAACACACATGGCCTTCAATTCCGGACAAATTTTTCTCTTCAAAATCCCAATGGTGCTCCTTCTCTTCTGAGTATTGTAGTGCGCCAGCAGAGCACTGTACATCCACATATGGGGTATGTTTTTACTCAGAAGAAATGGGTTTAAAAATTTTGGGGGGCTTTTTTCCCTATTTTCCCTTGTGAAAATGAAAAATTTAGGGTAACTCCAGCATTTTAGTGAAGAAATGTTTTTTTTTTTTTCCATCCAAATTTGAAGAATTTTCATTAAACACCTGTGGGGTGTTAAGGCTCACTATATCCCTTGTTACGTTCCGTGAGGGGTGTAGTTTCCAAAATGGGGTCACATGTGGGTATTTCTTTTTTTTGCATTTATGTCAGAACCGCTGTAAAATCAGCCACCCCTGTGCAAATCTCAAATGTAAATAGTGCGCTCTCACTCCTGAGCCTTGTTGTGCGCTCGCAGAGCATTTTATGCCCACATATGGGGTATTTCCCTACTCAGGAGAAATTGTGTTACAAATTTTGGGGGTCTTTTTTTCCTTTTAACACTTGTGAAAATAAAAATTATGGGGCAACACCAGCATGTTAGTGTACATTTTTTTTATTTTTTTACACTAACAGGCTGGTGTAGCCCCTAACTTTTCCTTTTCATAAGGGGTAAAAGGAGAAAAAGACCCCCAAAATTTGTAGTGCAATTTCTCCCGAGTACGGATATACCCCATATGTGGCCCTAAACTGTTTCCTTGAAACACCATGCGCATTTGAGGACTAAATTAGGCATTGCATAGGGGTGGACATAGGGGTATTCTATGCCAGTGATTCCCAAACAGGGTGCCTCCAGCTGTTAAACTCCCAGCATGCCTGGAAAGTCAGTGGCTCTCCGGAAATGCTGGGAGTTGTTGTTTTGCAACAGCTGGAGGCTTCGTTTTGGAAACACTGTCGTACAATAAGTTTTTCATTTTTATTTGGGGGGGGGGAGGGACAGTGTAAGGGGGTGTATATGTTGTGTTTTACCTTTTATTATGTGTTAGTGTAGTATTTTTAGGGTACGTTCGCACTGGCAGAGGTTTACAGTGAGCTTCCCACTAGAAATTTGCGCCGCAGCTCATACTCGAAGCAGGAAACTTGCCCATGTGAATGAATGTACCCTGTACATTCACATGGGGGTACAAACCTCCAGCTATTTCAAAACTACAACTCCCAGCATGTACTGACAGACCGTGCATGCTGGGAGTTGTAGTTATGCAACAGCTGGAGGCACACTGGTTGGAAAACCTTCAGTTAGGTTCTGTTACCTAACTCAGTATTTTCCAACCAGTGTACCTATAGCTGTTGCAAAACTACAACTCCCAGCATATACTGATGCTGGGAGATGTAGTTATGCAACAGCTGGAGGTACGCAACTACAACTTCCAACATGCCGAGACAGCCGTTTGCAGTTTGGGCATGCTTGGATTTGGAGTTTTGCAACATCTGGAGGGCTACAGTTAGAAACCACTGCACAGTGCTCTCCAAACTGTGGACCTCCAGATGTTGCAAAACTACAAATCCCAGCATGCCCAGACAGCAAACAGCTGTGTGGGTGTTACGCCGAGCGCTCCGGGTCCCCGCTCCTCCCCGGAGCGCTCACAGTGTTCTCCTGTTCGCAGCGCCCCGGTCAGACCCGCTGACCAGGTGCGCTGCGATAATGTCCCCAGCCGGGATGCGATTCGCGATGCGGGACGCGCCCGCTCGCGGTGCGCATCCCGACCTGCTTACCAGACTCGTTCCCCGTCTGTGCTGTCCCGGCACGCGCGGCCCCGCTCCCTAGGGCGCGCGCGCGCCGGCTCTTTGCGATTTAAAGGGCCGGTGCGCCACTGATTGGCGCATGGTTTTAATTAGTGTGTTCACCTGTGCACTTCCCTATATTACCTCACTTCCCCTTCACTTCCTTGCCGGATCTTGTTGCCATTGTGCCAGTGAAAGCGTTCCTTGTGTATCCCAAGCCAGTGTTCCAGACCTCTTGCCGTTGCCCCTGACTACGATCCTTGCTGCCTGCCCTGACCTTCTGCTACGTCCGACATTGCTTTCGTCTAATCCCTTGTACCGCTCCTATCTCAGCAGTCAGAGAGGTTGAGCCCTTGCCGGTGAATACGACGTTATTGCTACCTGGTTGCCGCTGCAAGACCATCCCGCTTTGCGGCGGGCTCTGGTGAAAACCAGTAGCAACTTAGAACCGGTCCACCGACACGGTCCATGGCAATCCCTCTCTGACACAGAGGATCCACCTCCAGCCTGCCGAATCCTGACAGTGGGCATGCTAGGAGTTGTAGTTTTGCAAGATCTAGAGGGCCACAGTATAGAGATCACTATGAAGTGGTCTCTAAATTGTAGACCTCCAGCTGTTGCAAAACTGCAAATCTCACCATAGACCCGTATGACCCGGAATAGACGCAAATCGCAAGTGTGAATTCACTTGCGATATGCGCCGATCGCAGACATGGGGGGTCTGATGACCCCCCCCGGGCATTTGCACGGGGCGCCTGCTGATCGATATCACGTACATGTACGTCCTGGGTCCTTAACCCCTTAAGGGGGTTTTCTGTTTTAGCACTTTCGTTTTTTCCTCCTTACCTTTAAAAAATCATAACCCTTAAAATTTTGCACCAAAAATCCATACTATGGCTTATTTTTTGCAACACCAATTCTACTTTGCAGTGACATCAGTCATTTTACCCAAAAATCTACGGCAAAACGGAAAAAAAATCATTGTGAGACAAAATTGAAAAAAAACAACCCCCATTTTGCAACTTTTGGGGGCTTCTGTTTCTACGCAGTAAATTTTTCGGTAAAAATGACACACTCTCTTTATTCTGTATGTCCATACGATTAAAATGATACCCTACTTATATCGGTATGATTTTGTCGTACTTCTGAAAAAAATCATAACTACATGCAGGAAAAATTTATACATTTAAGATTGTCATATTCTGACCCCTATTACTTTTTTTTTTATCTTACTGCGTATGGGTCAGTATGAGGGCTAATTTTTTGCACCGTGATCTGAAGTCTTTAGAGGTACCATTTTTGTATTGATCAGACTTGTTGATCACTTTTTATTCATTTTTTCATTATATAAAAAGTGACCAAAAATACATTATTTGGGACTTTGGAATTTTTTTTGCGCGTACGCCATTGACCGTGCGGTTTAATTAACACTGCACACACTGATCTTTTACATTGATCACTGGTTTCTCATAGGAAACCAGTGATCGATGATTCTGCCGCTTGACTGCTCATGCCTGGATCTCAGGCACTGAGCAGTCATTCAGCGATCGGACACCAGGAGTCAAGGTAGGAGACCCTCCTCGTGTCTAACAGCTGTTCAGGACACCGCGATTTCGCCGCGGCGATCCCGAACAGCTCCCTGAGTTAACTGGCATGGTTTCAATTTCACTTTAGATGCAGCGTTCAACTTAGAGGCTGGGCCCGACCCGCTATGACGTGGGGCCACATCGTGGCCCTGCGTTATAAAAAGGGAAAGGACTCAGGACGTACCGGTACATCCTTGGTCCTTAAGGGGTTAAGACCCAGGGTTTCAGGATGTACCTGTACGCCTTGGGGACCTGAACAGGTTAAAGAAATAATAAAGAAAAAACCTGTCACGTGACATAGAAAAAAGTATCGGTAAGTGGTATCTTGGCCAAAAAAAAGTGGTATCGGGACATCCCTAATACTATGTCCAGTTGCGATTTCACCGCGGCGGTCCCGAACAGCCCGACTGAGCAGCCGGGATACTTTCACTTTCACTTCAGACGCGGCGGTCAGCTTTGATCGCCGCGTCCGAAGGGTTGATACAGGGCATCACCGCGATTGGTGATGTCCTGTATTAGCCGTGTGTCCCGGACATTGATAGCCGCCGGGACCGACCCGATATGACGCGGGGAAACCGCGTGACCCAAAGCATGTCGCGGGAGCCGGCGGAGGGCGTAAATATACGTCCTGCGTTGTTAAGGGGTTAAAAAGCTATAGAGAAAAATGTAAAATATGTAAAAAATACTGATAAAAGCCGCAAAAATAGAGACAGAAAGACTCATTGCCAAAGAGAGTAAAACTAACCCCAAAATGTTCTTTAACTATATAAATAGCAAAAAGGTTAAAAAATTAAGTGTTGGCCCTTTAAAAAATGATGAGGAAGAAATTATAAACGGGGATCAGGAAAAAGAATACAGGAATATGGGTGCACTACTGTGGTGTATGAAGGACACACCAGAGCCCGCACACCAACGCCAAGGTTTCTCAAGATGGTGCGAGACCTAACGCTAATCCTACCTGTGCTTGATAAGCAAAACAGGGGCCAGTGGGAAATTACGGCAGCATTCGGTCGACTCACAACTTCCTCCCTGATACCCTTCAGCGTGACTGAGCACACATACAACGGGAGGAGGGAGGCAAGCTGCAAGCCCCACCTGAGTTGGCTAATATGGGTGCCTGGCCTCACAGGTGCTACCTTAATGCTGCCTTGAAGATATTCAAGGCGCATTAATTTTGGAGTTTACACACCTCCAAGTATAAAATTTAAACAAACAACAAAAAACGTGGTCTCAAATGGCTGGAGGTGCTCAACCCCAAATGCGGTTGTGCATTTATACTGGGGGAGCAGATCCTGCCCTTGTAGTCCGTTGCTAAGGGCGATCCCCAGCATAAAAATGCATACAATGGAGGATGCCTGCAGCGGACTACAAGTGCCACAATAGAATCCTACACCAGATAAACGGTGTGGATGTGTAACAATTAGAATACAATACAGGAATTCCTGTATTGTATTCTAATTGTTACACATCCACACACCGTTTATCTGGTGTAGGATTCTATTGTGGCACTTATAGTCCGCTGCAGGCATCCTCCATTGTATGCATTTTTATGCTGGGGATCGCCCTTAGCAACGGACTACAAGGGCAGGATCTGCTCCCCCAGTATAAATGCACAACCGCATTTGGGGTTGAGCACCTCCAGCCATTTGAGACCACGTTTTTTGTTGTTTGTTTAAATTTTATACTTGGAGGTGTGTAAACTCCAAAATTAATGCGCCTTGAATATCTTCAAGGCAGCATTAAGGTAGCACCTGTGAGGCCAGGCACCCATATTAGCCAACTCAGGTGGGGCTTGCAGCTTGCCTCCCTCCTCCCATTGCATGTGTGCTCAGTCACGCTGGAGGGTATCTGGGAGGAAGTTGTGAGTCGACCGAATGCTGCCGTAATTGCCCACTGGCCCCTGTTTTGCTTATCAAGCACAGGTAGGATTAGCGTTAGGTCTCGCACCATCTTGAGAAACCTTGGCGTTGGTGTGCGGGCTCTGGTGTGTCCTTCATATAAGGACACACTGGCGAATGTCTCAATTTTAACATCAGTGTTGAGGGATAGCCAATGTCATTGTATACATCTACCACAGTAGTGCACCCATATTCCTGTATTGTATTCTAATTGTTACACATCCACGCCGTTTATCTGGTGTAGGATTCTATTGTGGCACTTGTAGTCCGCTGCAGGCATCCTCCATTGTATGAATTTTTATGCTGGGGATCGCCCTTAGCAACGGACTACAAGGGCAGGATCTGCTCCCCCAGTATAAATGCACAACCGCATTTGGGGTTGAGCACCTCCAGCCATTTGAGACCACGTTTTTTGTTGTTTGGATCAGGAAAAAGAAAATATATTAAACAAATTCTTCTCCACTGTATTCACTGAGGAAAATGAAATGCCGGGGGAAATACAGTGTGATAAGGTAAACTCCCCAGTACAGGTCACCTGTCTAACCCAGAAAGAAGTACAGTGCCACCTACAAAAAATCAAAATAGACAAATCACCAGGTCCAGATGGCATTCACCCCCGTGTTCTAAAGGAAGTAATGTAATAGACAGACCCCTATTTTTAATCTTCAGTGACTCTATAGTGACAGGGACAGTTCCCCAGGACTGGCGCATGGCAAATGTGGAGCCAATATTTAAGAAGGGGTCAAAAGGTGACCCTGGGAATTATAGACCTGTTAGTTTAACCTCGGTTGTATGTAAATTGTTTAAGGGTTTCCTTTATTATTTTGGAATAGCTTGATAAAAATAAATGTATGACCCCGTATCAGCATGGATTTATGAGGGATCGATCCTGTCAAACTAACCTGATCAGCTTTTATGAGGAGGTGAGCTCCAGACTGGACCAGGGGCAATCGCTGGATGTCGTATATCTGGATTTTTCAAAAGCATTTGATACGGTTACACATAAAAGGTTGGTGCATAAAATGAGAAGGTTTGGGCTGGGGGAGAATGTGTGCAAGTGGGTAAGTAACTGGCTCAATGATAGGAAACAGAGGGTGGTTATTAATGGTACTTATTCTGATTGGGTGACTGTTACTAGTGGGGTACCACAGGGGTCCGTCTTGGGTCCTGTCCTATTTAATATATTCATTAATGACCTTGGAGAGTAGCAATCTTTGCAGATGACACTATACTCTGTAAAGTGGTAAACATTATAGAGGACAGTGCACTGTTACAAATGGATCTGGATAGGTTGGAGGTTTGGGCTGGGAAGTGGCAGATGAGGTTCAACACTGATAAATGTAAGGTAATGCACATGGGGAAGAAAAATCCGGGCTGGGATTATGTATTAAATGGGAGAACACTTGGGACGACTGACATGGAAAAGGACTTAGGAGTCTTAGTTAACAGTAAATTTAGCTGTAGTGACCAGTATCGGGCAGCTGCTGCCAAGGCTAATAAAATCATGGGGTGCATCAATAGGGGCATAGATGCCCACGACAAGGAAATAATTCTACCGCTGTACAAATCACTAGTCAGACCACACATAGAATACTGTGTACAGTACTGGGCACCAGCATACAAGAAAGATATAGTGGAGCTGGAGAGGGTTCAAAGATGGGCAACCAGAGTAATACGGGGAATGGGAGGACTACAGTACCCAGAAAGATTATCAGAATTAGTGTTATTTAGTTTAGAAAAAAGAAGGCTTAGGGGAGACCTAATAACTATGTCTAGATATATCAGGGGACAGTACAGAGATCTCCCCCCATGATCTATTAATACCCAGGACTGTATCAATAAGAAGGGGGCATCCTCTCAGCTTTGCAAAGGGGGCAGTGCATGGTATAAATTCTGCAGGGTGCCCAAACTTTTGCAGATGCCATTTTTTGGTTTTCTTATTTTTTAAGTGTAAATGATGGAAATAAAATCTAACTTTTGTTGACATATTATAAGAATGTCTAATCTGTAATTTGATGCATTTGGAGATTTTTCCATCTTTCCTTGGCTTCTTTACGCACAGTAATACAAATTTTTATAAACCAGTCATATACACATCTATCATACATATGTGATGGCCCAGTACAGGAGTTGTACCCCTGAACCCTTGCTCCCCTGTCAGGCAGCCTCCCTACAGTGTCCCTTGGTCCCCCTGCATCTATTCCCCTCGCATTCTCATTTGTATATATGTTATCCAGTATATTTTTTTTAAACTGTAGATTTGTATTAAATTTCTTGTTGAATACAGAAATAAGAGAACACAGGGTATGCGCTAACAACAACAAGAATCCGAAACTGTCCCAGTTATCAGCAAGCCACAAGGGTAACAGAAGGATAACTATAGAAATCTCTAGGACATTCCGTCAGGATCCATCAAAAGAGTCAAACAAAACCAGACCACAAGACTATATGACACGTGTAGACATGGACAAACATAGGACAACAAAGAGGGGGCACAACAGAGAGATGAGGAGGGAGGGAAAGGGGAGGGCGATAGGAAGGGAGGGGGAAAATCTAAGGAGACTGTCGATCCACGTATCTATCCCAGGGTTCCCAGACAGAGAGGAAGAGGGGCACCGTATTGTTAAGAGAGGCAGTAAGGGATTCCAGGGAACGCATCTCCTGCACTCTCGCCAAAAGATCAGCTTCAGATGGAGGTAAGGAGGACTTCTAATGTTTAGCAATTAGAGTTTTAGCCGCCAGTACTATCTGCATGAAAAGCTTGAAGGGATTCTTAGGTAAGGATCGAGAGGAGAGGAACAGGAGGTAGACCAGAGGGTTCAGGGGGAACCGAACCCCAAGCACATCCTCCACCAGCCGCCCCACCCCCTCCCAATAGGGCACAATTTGGGGACAGGTCCAGAAGATGTGGAAAACCGTTCCCAGGCCCACACTACAACACCAGCATTGGGGCGGGATGTCAGGGTTCAGGTTGTTCAGCAAAACAGGGGTATGATACCAGCCCATCAACATCTTGAATTGGGTTTCTTTTATACGCAGTACATATGGAAGCCCGGAAAGCCCTATCCTAGATGATCCGCCACGGAGGCAGAGTGATAGTGGTGTTCAAAAGGTACCCGGACCGGTAGCGTCTCAAAAAAATATAGCAGCTTAGGCAGTATAGTCATCTTGACCGCCGCTATACGGCCGAAAAAAAGATATATATTGAGAGCGCCAGTTATCCATGAGTGAACACAGCTGTTGGAACAGGGGGGTATAGTTAGTGGAATAGAGAGAAGAGTAGCTAGTAGACGGACACCAAGATAAGTGATAGCAGAGGGAGACCATCGGAATGAGTAAGCATCCCTGAGTTGAGCAGAGAGGGGAGGCGGGAGGTTCAAGTAGAGAACTTCAGTTTTAGAAAGGTTAACCTTATAGCCAGAGACAGTGCCAAAGGTGCACAAAACCTTGTAAAGGTTAGGTAGAGAAAGAACAGGTTTGGTATGAGTGAGAAGGATATCATCAGCAAAAAAGACAGATTTTGAACTCCCTATCATGGAGAATGACACCCGCGATGTCCGCACACCCCCGAATCATAGCAGCAAGGGGCTCAATGCACAAATCAAAAATCAAAGGGGAGAGTGGACATCCCTGTCTGGTGCCATTATACAGTGGAAAAGGGGTGAGAGAAGCATGAGGAAGCTTCAGGGAAGCTGTGTGAGAAGAGTAAAAACCCTGCAGTGCTGTAAGGAAGGCACCCGAAAACCCAAACTTACGGAGAGTGGCAAAAAGAAAAGGCCAACCCAGTCTATCAAAGGCCTTTTCTGCGTCCAGACTAAGGACAACGGCTTGCTCAGACCGTTAATTAACCAAGTCTATTAACTCAATCACCCGCCTCGTGTTATCTCCCCCCTGTCTGCAGGGTATAAAACCCCCCTGTTCCTTGTGGATGAGAAACGGGAGGAGGCAACCGAGATGGGCTTCTAGAACTTTAGAGACCAATTTGAGATCAGTATTCAGCAAGGCAATAGGCCTATAGATTGAACATTGGTGAGGGTCCTTCTCCGATTTGGAAATAAGGGTGAGCAATGAGTGTAATAAGGACTGTGGGACGCCCTCTCCCCCCAGGAAGGAATTGAAGAGAGAAACCAGATGAGGAAGAAGCAAAGCAGAGAAAGTCTTGTAATACAGGTAAGTAAAGCCGTCAGGTCCCGGGGAGCGTCCCGGAGGTTGTTATTTAAGGACCTCCGCCAATTCCTCCAATGTGATACTAGGTCAGTGGGAGTGAGGGAGGGGAGGTGGCAGTTTGCAAGAAAGGAATCCAGTAGGGCATCCCGCTCCCCAGGATCAGAGGGAAGTTGAGAAGGAAGAGAGTAAAGTTTAGAATAATAGTCAGTGAGCAGTCTGGAGATAGTGTCAGGGTGGTAGTGAAGAGTTCCTGAGGGATCCCTCAGAGCCGAGGGCGTCTGGGCAGCAGCATGGTCCCGCAAACGTCTAGCTAGCAGTGAGTGGGATTTATTGCCCTTTTCATAGAAATGTTGTTTGGCATAGAGAAGCTAACGCTACACTTTGTGAAGAGCAAGGTCGCCCAGTTGGGCACGTGCCGCGACCAGACGCCTCAGGACCGAGAGAGAAGGAGTAGCCAGCAAGTCCGCCTCCAGAGCACAAATTTTGAGTCTGCAACTCCCGGTATCGGGCCAAGCCCGACGGCGCAATGAAGCGAGCCGCAATTGACTAGAAGGTACAGGGCAGAGTGATGGTCCATGGAAGGGGGGAAAAAACTGATTGAAGTCGCCTCCAAAAAGCCAGGCTGATGGCGAATATATATGTAATCGCGCAAGAGCCTGGCGCAAAAAGGGGATCTGGGTCGGATTTAGAGCATATATGTTACACAGAAGGAGGGGTTTACCACCCAGGGAGCCATCAACCACTACAAACCGTCCATAGGGTTCTAGAAAGGCGATGAGGATTGCCACTCCGGCCGCCTTCCTACTCGAAGAGGCCGAGAAGGCAAGCGGATAGAGATGATGCAGGAATTGGAAAGTACCAGAATGGTCAAAATGTGTCTCCTGAAGGAAGACTGTCTGCTTTCTGCGCAACCAGCTCCCTCTGCAGGAGATGCCTCTTGAAAGGGGAGTTAAGGCCTTTAACGTTCAGGGAGACACATTTAGCCATGGTCAGAATTATAGAGGGACAAGGAAGCAAGAGTAGATGTTTAACTCACCCGAGGATAGCGGAGGGAATCCCTCAACCACAGGCCTCCAACCGAAGGACAGGAGGCAAGAGGCAGCACTGGCGTCAGCAGGAACCTGGGGGAAAACGAAAGGAAGGGAGGGAAAGAGAGGGAACACGCAGGGTGACAGGGAGACAAGACAAGAGACATACAACAAAACAGATAATGCAAAATAACTAAAGAACAACAACTCAGTAAATAAACCTTTGACCGAAAGTCCAAAGAGGAGGCACAAACCGGGAGCAAAACCGGAACACCTAGGTAATCCAGGAGCACCACAGCTTTTGGGAAGGCCTCAGCGGGGAAATGAAAGAGCACCATCCAATGAGATAATACCGATACAGGAAAAGATCTCCCCACGAGGTCATACCAAAGGCAGCTAAAAGCAAAAAAAACATTAGAATAGGCAAAAGTTAAAGTACAGGAGAAACCGGAACAGTCCAGGAAATGGGAGACCACAGTAAGGACAACCAAAGAGCTTTGTCAAAGCACACCGCAGTCCCTAAACAAAAGGCAGGTATGAGTGAGAAACTAGCAGCTAGGTCACGGAGGCAAGGGAGGTGCGCCAGGTCTGCCAGGTGGAGTTGTTATCCTGTTCCTTCCAGACCGTCGATGTCTGACCGGCTGCCACACAGGAGGGAGGGGAGATGGGGGGGGGGGGGGCTCCCAGTCCAGCACTTGGGGGACAGGGACTTCCAATATAGAACAAAAGGTAGGGATGTCCGAATAGGAGCGTAGAAAAGCAGAGTGTCCATCTTTGCGTGCCCGCAGGGCAAAGGGGAAGCTCCAGCGGTAAGGAATGTGATGTTGGCGAAGAGTAGCCAGTAGGGGTTGGAGCATGCGCCTCTTTCGGACGGTGATTCGGGAAAGATCCCGATACAGCTGGATAGGGGCTCCATCAAAATCAAAGTCCCACTGGGAACGTGCTTTAGCCATGATAGCTTCCATGATTCTGAAATCATTGACATAACAGATGACATCCCTTGGGGGACCACTGGAAGGCCGGGGGTGGAGGGCATGATGTGCTCGGTCCAGCTTAATACTGAGGGGTGGTGACTCGCCCAGAATCAGGTTGAAAATAGCTTCCAGTGTGTCCAGAAGATCCTCATCCCTTGTGGCTTCAGGTAGGCTGCGGATACGGATGTTATGGCGACGCCCCCGATTATCTAGGTCCTCCAGGTGGTTATGCATATCAGTGAGGAACTCTGACTGAGCCGCAACCGTGTCCTGAAGTTAAGCAACATAGTTCCTGGTAGAATCATGGGCCTCTTCCAGAGTCTCAACCCGGTCAGAGACATGTTCTAGGTCCTGACGGATGGAGGCAATTTCTGCACGGCAGGCTTCCTTGCCTTCAGCCACTATGGAGCGGAATTCCTCTTTGCATGGAATAAGTGATAAAAGTTGCGAGAAGTCAATGGGAGTCGGTGTAGGAGTAGGGCGGCCAGGGTTCCAAATCCATACCCGTAAGGCCGTTCCAGGACAGTGAACCTCCGCCAACTGGAGGTTGGGGAGTGCCCGGCATCGTCGCTGGGGAAGCCACTGCGGCCAGGGAAGCAATCACTGGAGAGTCCACGGACTGGGCTGGCAAGCATGGGGCCCGAGGAGGCTTAGGGGCCAAAGTATCTGTAGGGACCTCAGGTGGCAGATGGGGTGGAGGAGATACCCAATCAGCAGGGACCCACTGGGGATCCAGAAGGACACACCGGGAGGACTGTGCGGCAGAGGTCTCAGGGAGGGACAGAGGATGGCAGAGTGAGGCGGGGACCCCCTGTACAATGGATGCCCAGGAGGTCTGTGTGGCGGCCAGGGGCCCTGTGTGATGAGAGCACAGCCGGCGGAGAGAGAGGCTGGAAGGGCAGAGGGCACGTGCAGGAGTCACAGTGAGGCGGAGAGGGGAGCACAACAGTGCGGCAGGAGCAGGAGATGGTACCTGGCAGTATGCAGGGAGCTGCCAGGAGGAAATGGCCGCCGGCACCTCCACTGAGTTCACAGGCTGGTCACTTGTCTCCCCTGCTGCAGGACCCAGGAGGACAGGAGCCGGCAGAGCAGGTACACTGGGTGCGGCGTGGTCCAGACGGGAGCGGGAATGCGGCCATTCCAAGTCAGCAGGCACTTGGGGAGACGCTGGAGGTCCCGGCGCAGGCTGTAGGCAGAACTCACACGGCCAAGTAGGAGCCCAGGACTGGAGGCCGGAGTCGGGCAGAGAAACTGCCTGATACCTCGGGTGCCGGAGGCCGGGTGTGCGGCAGTAGGGGGTCTCTTGGGAGTCTTCTGGTGCGATTTCCCCATAAAGTAAGCAGCAGCTAAAGCTGATTAAGCAGGGCATGAGTCCTCGTGGTTCAGGAGCCCTAGCACCACATGGCCATCTTCATTGGCACCTCGCCATGCCCCCATTATCCAGTGTATTATACTTGTAATGTGTTATAGCTTTAAGAACAAGTGACATGTGATTAACCAGTTGTCATGTGATTGTCACCCAGTGAGATACCAGTGACCATGTGACCAAAGGGTGACCAATGGGACCCCACCAGAGTCTCCCCTATATAAGCCCTGGGAGGAGTCTCTTCAGGCTCTTGCTGAGTTGAATTGAGGTCAAGCCTAGGTGTGTGTCTGGAGTCCAGAGGTGGCCTAAAGTCAGTCCAGCAGCCACAAAATCTCAAGTCCATGCCAAGCCTGGTAAGCTACAGAAGGGGTGAAGTCAGTCATAGGAGGCCAGAGGGGTCTGGAGGAGGACAGTGCAGGGGTGGGACTCAGCAGAGAAGAAACAGTGTGCGGCAGGGTTATAATCAGAGAGTACAGTGTGTGGCAGGGTTATATTCAGAGGGTACAGTGTGTGGGAGGGTCATAAGGTTATATTCAGGACCACAGTGTGTGGCAGGGTTATATGCAGGGGGCACAGTGTATGGCAAATTTATATTCAGAGGGTACAGTGTATGGCAGTATTATATTTAGGGGCAGTGGCAGGGTAATATTCAGAGGGTACAGTATGTGGTAGGATTGTATTCAGAAGACAGTGTGTGGCAGTATTATATTCAGGAGACAGTGTGTGGCATGATTATATTCAGAGGATACAGTGTGTGGCAAGGATATTTTCAGGGACACAGAGTGTAACAAAGCTATAATAATTATTGTCTTCATACAGAGAATGGGTATCTACTGAAAACGTGAGGAACCTATCTACGGGTGTCATACATTGCAGAGAAGATGTAGCTGGAAGAAGCCTTGACGTCTGGACCAGATGAAGAAGAAAAGGACAGAGAAGACATTACTCCGGTCACTGAAATCGTGTATTCTCCCGACTGTCCCATCAGCTCTAGTCACTTGTAAGTTCTGCTGTATGATGATGATGATGGCTGTACCCCAATCTTTGGCTCGACAGCTGCTACAAAACTACAACTCCCATAATGCCTGAGGCTCTACAGACATGATGGGAGTTGTAGCTTTGCAACAGCTGGAGAGTCCCTTGTAACTAGATGATCGATTGGTTCCAGTCTGGCCTTGGTGCAGGGGAGCCCAGGGCACCTTTCTGCATCGAGGTCCTGTGGTTTCTAGCTATGTCCCTGTAACCAGCTGTTGATAAATTACAACTCCCAGCATGCCATGATAGCCAAAGACTGTCCGGGCATGCTAGGAGTTGTAGTTTTGCGACAATTAGAGGCTCCCTGTCTGGGAAGACATTGCAATATGCTAAAAATGTACTAACTTATTTTTTGTGTTTTGTGTTTCTCTTCTCATTTCAGATTCATGTATGTAGAGGGCAGGCTGTTGTTACTGGTCCTCCTCAGCCTAAATACACTCTGGGAAGACACTGCCAGAAGGGTCTGTTTACATCATACAAAATGTAGGATGTGACCAGAGCCTAGACTTACCACCCTGGCTCCTGACTGTAGCCTTGCCCCCCCTAATTATGTCATCACTAGGGGTGGAGCTACACAGACCCGGCCATAGCAGGAGCCAGGATGAGATAAGCTGAGGGCTTATATATACAGTGTATGCAGCTTTCTATAGATAGCTGTATATATAACCGCCTAAAAGGTTAATCTACACTGTCCAGCAGTGTCGTTAACTCTTCCCTTGCTTGGCTGGCGATTAGCGCACAACCCAGGAAAGGGTTAAGTGAACTAGCGATGTGTATACCGTATACACATCACAGGTTTACTGTAAATTCTTGCTAGGTAAGAGATGGACAGCGTATATCTACTGCTCAGTCTCAGCTGTGCTACCGGCTCTATAGCCTCGGGCCATTGGCGTTGCTAGGGTTGGCGTCACCCGGTTAGCTGGAAAATGGTATCAAATAAGCCACCCCCCCCCCCCCACCCCCACCTCCGTTGCGGAAAATTATTTTCAGTATTATAATAAAATATACCAATTGCCACATAAGGGTAAAGTGATAAGAAAGTTTTTACCATGTAAAATGACAGAAATAACCCCGCCAAACACCGGGCCCTCTGAATATAATACTGCCACACACTGTGCTCCTAAACATAAAACTACCAATCACTGTGCCTCTAAATATAATACTGCCACACAGTGCCCCTGAATATACTTCCACACACTGTGCCCCTAAATATAATACTACCACACACTGTGCCCCTGAATATAATACTGCCACACACTATACCTCTTAAAACTGCCAAACGCTGTGCCCTATGTGTATAAAACTTCCACACACTGTATCATCTGAATATAAAACTGCCACAAACTGTGCCCTCTGAATATACAACTGCTATACACTGTTCCCTCTGAATATAATACTGTCACGCAGTGTGCCCTGAAAATAATACTATCACACACTATGCCCTGAATATCATACTGTCATACACTGTACCCTCTGAATATAATACTGCCATTCACTGTCCCCTGTAAATATAATCCTGCCACACACTGCGCCCTCTGAATATAATACTGTCACACACTGTGCCCCGAATACTGCCCCACACTGTACCCTCTGAATATAACCCTGCCACACACTGTGCCCCTGAATATAATACTGCCACACACTGTACCCTCTAAATATAATATTGCCACAAACGGTTCCCTAAATATAACCCTGCCACACACTGTGCTCCTGAATATAACCCTGCCAACAATTTACCCCTGAATATAATTCTGTCACACACTGTGCCCCTTAATATAATACTACCACATATCATCCCCTCTGAATATAATACTGCCCCAGACACTCCACCCTTTAAATATAATACAGCCACACTGTACCCTCTGAATATAACCCTGTCCCACACTGTACCCTCTACATAAAATACCGCTACATACTGTAGCCCACAAAAACCAAAGCACCCATAGAAACCATACCACCCCAGAAATTCCTATGAACAGGGATGAAGCTCGAGCATCAGCAGGGATGAAGCTGGGAGGTGGGGTGAGCAAAGGTGTGTGTGGGGGGGGGGGGCAACACAGAGTGCCCCCCTGTTCACCTGCCTCGGAAGGCTTTTTGCACTGCTGAGCTCCTGTATCCTCCATGCTCATCAGCAGCTCTTCCTGCTTGCAGTCATGTGATGTTATGATGTCACATGACCCTTGCAGTGCATGGAAAGCAAATGAGGCTACAGGAGCTGAGAAAGTCCCTAGCGAGGCCTCCGACTGGCCCTGTCACTGGCTGTTTCTGTAACAGCTTGATCTGCAGTGCAGTCGGCACTGCAGATCGAGCTCACAAAAACAGCCAGTGCCAAGGACGCCCCTGGGTCAGGGTGTCACCCCACCAGGCGGTGTCACCTGGTGTGATCAGCCCCCGCCACTCTCTCTTAGCAACACCACTGCTGCGGGCACAGCTGAGTTCCGATCTCTGCAGGGACAGTTTCCAGCGCTGCACTATGCTGTGCTGGAAGCTGTTTGGCTGCAGAGGGAAGTTGGGATACTATGCATCACTACTTCCCTCCGAAGATGCTGAAACGCCATTAAAAAACCCCATAGTCTCAGCATGCTACGATTTGGCAAAACTGCCAGATCACAGCAAAATGCCGTTTGTGTTTCTCTAATGACTCCCTGCTAACATCTGGCCGTAGCATTTTTTTCTGCGGAAAAATGCAGGGGGGCAGTTTTGGCATTTTTCTGGGCATTTTGCCTACAAAAACTAAGTGGAAACTTAGCCGTAGACTAATATAATAGTTAAACTGGACAATACTGTTTTAGGAACATGAAACTTATTGTATATAGATAAAAATGTCTGTATCTCACAGGGTAAAATCTGCATTGCATTGTTGCATTTAAAATAAAATATGATATACTCACATTGCTCTTTACATCTTTTAGTTTTGGCAAAATGTCTAATGCGAATCCATCAGCTTGTCCTCGCGTCCTGTTTCCTCCATTCATATAATTTCCAATTGCTAGAATCAAACCCAAAACACGCAGAACAGCAGGATCTTCTTTTAAAATCTGTGTGAAGTTAGATAAACTGTAATTTCAAAAATCTGAGATTAGATACATAGGAAGAAAACTGTGAACATTTTGTATGGATGGATATTTGTATACAACCTACACAGGTAGAAAATGCATAAAAATCTAAACATTCTATTTATTTCCTTGAGCAGAGGAGATTTCTAAGGACCTCAGAAGAAGAGTTGTTGATGGAAGAAATTCAAGACCATTAAATTTAAGACAATTATTACTCTCCCCAGAAGTGTCCAACTAACAAATATCATGCTAAGAGCAAGGCATAAAAGAGTCTGCAAGTTCACAAAGAAACCCAGGTAACTTCTAAAAGCCATTCTCACATAAGCTAATGTCAATGTTTAAGAGTTCAGTGTGTTTTGTGGACGTGTGGTGTCCCAGCACCAAAAGCTGTCCTGTGTTCTGCGGATCTCCTCAGGCTAGCCAGTTGCACACGTGAAAGTGTCTTATGTTTAATATGTAAGTGCACTTTATTCTATTTTCTATATGCAATGTATAATATGTTGTCTGCATACTATGCCTTTAAGAGAGAGAGGAGCAGTGTAAACCAGGTGACCCTGTCCAATAGGAACCCCTAGATTGGTCAGTATATAGTGTGTGTGTGTGTGTGTGGATGGATAAGACAAATAAAATATGTACTTTTTGGATTAAATGAGAAGCAATATATATGGTAATATCATGGTTTGGTCTGTTTCGATCCACCTGGGCCACAGTGGTTTGCCATCATTAATGGAACAATGAATTCTGAAATATACCAGCAAGTTCTAAAAGGAACATATCAGAAGCTGAATGTCAAGAGAACAGGGTTCATGTAGCAAGACAACAACCCTGATCATAAAAGTCGTTCTATCAAAGAATGGATAAAGAAGTAAAGAGTTAATGTTTGGAATGGTCAAGTCAAAGTTCTGCCCTTAATCCAATAGACATATTATGGGAGCACCTGAAACAAACTTTTATTCTGAGGGTTTCCTTTTATGAACTGAGTTAGCGCAGTTTGGTGTGGAGGAATGGCCTAAAATGTTAAAATGCAGTTATGAGGGTTATAGGGGATACTGAAAGCTAACATACATATGATATGTGACAATGGATAATTTTTCTCAATTAATGACCAAGTCTAATATTTTTTACTTATTTGTTTGATTTGGTGTTCTTTTACTACTTTTATAACGTGTGAAATTATGATGTAGTTTTAGCACAAGCTATACAGAAAAACAGAAAATTCTGTAGGCTTTATACACTTTGGTTGAGATTTATCAAAACCTGTCCAGAGGAAAAGTTGCTGAGTTGCCCATAGCAACCAATCAGATCGCTTCTTTCATTTTTGAAAAGGCTTCTGAAAGCAATTTGATTGGTTGCTATGGGCAACTCAGCAACTTTTCCTCTGGACAGGATTCGATAAATCTCCCCCTTTATGTATGTCATTCTATGTATACATGATTAGGGTGCATCTCTTTAACATCATATTGGAGAGAAAAAATACTCTCTGAATTATGGTTTTGGTGCTGGGGTCCTGGGTCCAGATTAATCAAAACACTAAAAGACTATAAGCCACCATAAGCAGAATGTCAACATTCACAATATTCATTCAGTTTGTGCAGAACATGCAAACTGATGAGATAGCATAAATATTGCTAACCAACTGGAAAAAATATTAAATGCTCAGGGATAGCAACAATTAAGGGATTCATTTTGACCCTACTAACCTTTTCTAATGTTATGAATTAGCCTTACTCTTAGCCTAGACTGTTCGATCAATATGAAAAGGGCAATGCCATGCAGGAATGAAGCCCTGTCTGAAATGTACATCTGTGGTGTCCCAGTATGGGCTAGGGTCCTGCTGTCCCGTCAGGTTCAGTCTCAGTCTGTCGCTGGGGCTCTCCTGCAGTATCTCACCTTGAGTATACAGGTTTCCCATAAAGGGTTTTCATATAAAGAGTAAAGGACCTTTATTGTTTATCACATGATTATATTTGTACAACATGATTGTATTGTTACCCAGAGAACACCAGTGACCAGGTGACCTCTCAAGTGACCTATGGGCTCCTTGCACAGCTCCCCTATATAAGATGGGGAGGAGCTACCATCTCTCTCTTGTGATTCTCTTGTTCCTGAGGTCCAGTGCAGTCGTCTCAGTGTGTGTCTCCGGAGGCATTGGAGGCCTCAAGCCTAAAGTCTGCAGCCACCTGTCAATTGCAAGTAAGCTAAAGTCATCTAATGGTCAGTCATCAAGTCAGGCAAGTCAAGTCAAGTCTACTGTCTAGTCACCGTGGCCTGGATTATAGTCAGTCTACCTACTTCAAGTCCCAGCAAGCCTGCAAGGTCTCTCTGTGTCACTGGCCACCTCTCTGGGATACTGGCTGAACTGTAAAGACTGTGCCACCTATCTAACCTCAGTAAAAGCTGCCGTTACCCTTAACCTGGCCAGTAAGGTGGTTATATAGATAAACCACGCCCAGGTGTCATGAACACGAAGGGGTTAATACCATCCACTCCTGGGGCACTAACATCTGCCCCACATCTACCTCACTACACCCGTGGTTCACCACAACTTTGGCATCACGAACAGGATACGGGTGTGTGCCATATTGACACAAAGCCACAAGTCCTCCTCCCTAGTCTGAACTGTGTCCGAGAAAAAACGCATGCCGATGCAAAAATGTTTGCGCCAGAGAGTGTACGGGACTTTGTCTATAAATGTGTTTTCACCGTGGCGCTTGTGAAGTAGAGGGAGAGGTGAAAGTTGCTACTGCCATGTGTAAAGTTAGGACTGGGCCATGCTGCACTGTTCTACTGTGCCGATACCTGAAAGGGTTAAGTTGGCGCCGTAGAAGCACTCAAAGATGTCCAGTGCTGGTCAACTGGCGGCAGTGTGACATTTTCGGCCCCGGCAGCATGTGCCGGTGTAGTGAAGAATTTTGTGTCCTGAAGCGTTCTCACACTGCCGCTCAGCCTATCGCCGGCCGAGTCGGACTTAGCTGCGGCTGGTGATTGGCTGAGCGCAGTATGATTCTCCGACCACCGGTAACCAGGAAGAGGATTGCGGCGGAGACCGGAGCCGGTTATCGGAGGCCCCAGGGAAGCGGAGGAAGGTATGTACATCTTTATTTTTTTTACTGCCGGCAGTATGGGGGACAATTTTTATATTCTGGAGTTCTCCTTTAAGAATGCAGGGTTTTTCCATTTTCATTTTTTCCTCATCACCTTGTAAAAATCCTAACGCTTTCAATTTTGCACATAAAATTCCATATGATGGCTTATTTTTTGCGCCACCAATTCTACTTTTCAGTGACAGTCATTTTACCCCAAAAAATCCATGACGAAATGGGAAAAAAATTCATACGCTATTTGGACTTCGGAATTTTTTTTGCGCGTACGCCATCTATTGACCGTGCAGTTTAATTAACAATATATTTTTATAATTCGGACATTTCCGCACGCGGGGATACCACGTTTATTTTTATTTACACTGTTTTTTTTATGGGAAAAGGGGGGTGATTCAAACTTTTATTAGGGAAGGGGTTAAATGACCTTTATTAACTTTTTTTTCCACTTTTTTTTTGCAGTGTAATAGCTCCCATAGGGGGCTATAACACTGCACACACTGATCTTTTACACTGATCCCAGCAAAGCCATAGCTTTGCATAGATCAGTGTTATAGGCGGTCGATTGCTCAAGCCTGTATCTCAGGCGTGGAGCAATAAATCGCTGATCGGACGCGACGGAGCAAGGTAAGGGGACATCAGCTCGCGTCCTAGCTTATCGGGAAATCGCGATTTTATCCCGATTGTCCCGATCAGCCCGACTGAGCTGCCGGGAAGCTTTCACTTTAATTTAGGCGCGGCGATCAACTTTAATCGCCACATCTAAAGGGTTAATAGCGCACAGCACAACGATCGGTGCCACACACTATTAGACCAGGCTCCCGGCTATCATTAGCCGCTGGGACCGACCCAGTATGAAGTGGGGTCACGGTGTGACCCCATTTTATATACCGGGACCGGGCGTAGGGCGTACAGGTACGCCCTACGTCCTTAAGAGATTAAACAGGAAGTCCCAGGTGCGCAGCTGTGTTTGAAATCCCGGTGGCTGCGTCCGGCTCTGAAAATTCTGACTGGTTGCCCGATGCAGCGCAGACTCTGCAGACACCAACGATCGCAAGTAAGCCGCAGACACCAAAGATCACAAGAAAGTCGCAGACAGCAATGATCGCAAGTACGTTTCTGGTACCGGTGGTGAGTCACATTAACCCCTTAGTGCCCAGCAGTGTTCCCAAGTACTTACCATCAGGAGGGGGAGCGCCACCCAGGGTAAGTCAGTCATCAGACTAGGCCGCTGCAGCACCTCCCCAAGCATCTTAAGGGGCCAGTACTCCCCAGGTTACAGTGGGGCTCAATGGTAAAAAACAGAGGACAGGAATTAAAGTGCATGTGGATGGGAAGAGTACAGATGGCTACCTTCTCCGTCTCTTCTATGTTAGGTCCACAATGAAGCGCAACAATAAGATCAGCAAGACATCCCATGCCCAGCATCAACAAGTCCGTCAGATTCACAAAGAAATGATAGAAATCATGATCCAAAAGGTGCAAACAAATGTCCTGAAGGAAGTTGTTAACAAACTGGTCCCAGACAGCATAGGAAAGACACTGAAAGAGCATGTCGGTCCATTTACCCTCTCCATGATGTCTATGTTCATAAAGCAGAGATGCTGAAAAAACTAAAGTTTGAGCTGGGTTAACTTATTGAGCTCCATGGAGAGGGGAATGCTTCAGAGAATGTGCCCAAGCCCACTCTTGCTGCCACAGAGGTTGGGCCTGACCAGCGGGCAACAAGAAAAGTGCCTCGGCCTACTCCAGCTGTTGCGGAGGTATGGCTGGCCCAACAGGCACCAACTGTTATTCCCCCAGAGGCACAATCTGCTGCTGTACAAGTGGTGGTCACTGTGAGCCCGACCATCACAGAATCCTATTTGTCCCATGTCTCGTGGAGCACCCATGTCAACCCCATGGAGGGGGCCCAGTCCCAACCTAGGAAACATTCCGACAGGCATGGCTGGGATGGCACAGTACCTATGTAAAGAAATGTTCTATTTGTGTACTTGTGTACACTAACTTTACCAAAATTGGTTGTAAGACTAACTGACTTCTGTGTGCAAGTACACTCTCTTTTTGTTGTTCCAGATTTACAAGCAATGTTCAAGCACAGTGCCTGACGAACTTGTCAAGAAAGTTTTGTGGTAACCAATCTTGTAAGTGTTGTGCCCGGCTTCAGTAGAGATTCGTTGGAACCTGACAGAGCCTGAACTTTATAGTGTATCTGGACTACTGAGCGATACATGGACATCTGTGTACATATAGTCATAGAAATATATTTTTATTCGCCACTATGCATGATGGACATATTTGTGTTTCCTTACTATGATTATTAGCTATATATATATAAAACTCAAAGTGTATGTGTGTGTGTGTGTGTATGTTCCAGCATCACATCCAAACGGCTAAAGATATTAACATGAAACTTGGCACACATGTTACTTATATGTCAACAACAAACATAGGATAGGTAATTTAACCCTTACCCACCCCCATTTGCCAGGATGGGTTTTTTTGTTTAAAGTCCCATACAAGTCTATGGGAAATATATGTTACTGCATAATTTCCAAACGGCTGGAGATATTTCGATAATACTTGGTCACATGTTACTTATATGTCCACTTAAAATATAGGATAGTTAATTTAACCATTAACTACCCCCATTTGTGAGGGTGGGGTTTTTTGTTTTAAGTCTCATGCAAATCAATGGGAAATCCTATATACTTGCATGGGACTTTAAACAAAAACCCCATCCTTCACATATGGCGGTAGGTTAGGGGTTAATTTAACTATTATATATTTTTGACATATAAGTAACATGTGACCAAGTATTATCAAAATATCTCCAGCCATACGGAAGTTGTGCTGGAACATACATTTCCCATAGATTTGCTTTGGACTTTAAACAAAAACCCCAACCCTGGCAAATGAGGGTAGGTTAGGGTTAAATTAACTATCCTATACTTTTAGTATACATATAAGTAATATGTGACCGAGTAAGAACCAAATTTCTGCAGCTGTTTGGAAGTTATGCAGTAACATATACTTCTCATAGACTTTAAACAAAAACGCAGACTCTCACAAATGGGAGTGGGTAATGGGTTAAATTACCTATCCTATGTTTGTTGTTGACATATAAGTAAAATGTGTGCCAAGTTTCATGTTAATATCTTTAGCCGTTTGGAAGTGATGCTGGAACATTCACACATACACACATATACACGTTGAGTTTTATACATATATATATATATATATATATATAATATAGATTAGCGTTGCCCAGTTTTTCCTTCCAAATCCTTGTTGGGGAGGAAAACCAACAAAGGAGTAAGCTTTTGATTTCATATCCCATACTCATATATTGTTGTCATCTCCCGTCCTCATCTCCCGTCCTCATCTCCCAACCTCATATCCCAACCTCATATCCCAACCTCATGTCCCATCCTCATGTCCCATCCTCATGTCCCATCCTCATATCCCTATAAAAGAAAAACAGAAAACGAGGCCCAAAAAGGTGCCTAGTGCATTACCCTGGGAGACAAGAAACTCCCCGCAAAAAGTGGGGGTGGGTAAGGGGTCTAATAGATGGCCGCTCACCTGGAGCGTGTATAATTTACGCATATAACCTCAATCTGAGATACAAAAAGGATCCTGTGCAAGCCCGCAGGTCTCAGGATGGGTCCAGAGAGAGATCCCGTGTGTGAACTGGATATAGCAAGGAAAGATGACCTTCATGCAGGCGCTCGGAAGTCAAGAGAGATCTCACAGCCAAGTCATGGAAGTGGATTAAAGTTCAAGTTTATTGATTCATAGCAGCAATAACGCGTTTCGGGGTGTACATACCCCTTCATAGATTGACAGATTCAATTCTTCTATCTGTCAATCTGAAGGGGTATGTATACCCTGAAATGCGTTATTGCTGCTATGAATCAATTAACTTGAACTTTAATCCACTTTAATCCACTGTGAGAGCTCTCTGGACTTCCAAGTGACTGCATGAAGGTCATCTTTCCTTGCTACAATATTCCAATACATAGAAAAAATACCAGGGCAACTCACCAAATGCGTAAACTTGAATGCTTCTTTATTGTGCTATGAAGGGTACAAATAGTGCAGGACACAGGTGGACGGTATACAGGGGGATGTTCGTTCGGGTCTACGGTGCCGTTTCGCAAGATATGCTTCAACTGGCCCACAGCGTCTTACAGCCGGAAACAGCCTTTAAATATCCCTCCCCTCTGTTGACATGGAAACCATCCAAACAAAAGGTAAGTGCAATAAAAACATGTTAAAACTAACTGTGTGTTACACAAAGAGTAATCTTATAATAACGAACTGAGCTCTGTACGTTCTTTAACATCCATTGCTTCCAAACGAAGAATCCATATAGTTTCTCTTCTCAATAGGATTTCTTCTTTAGTTTTTCCACCGTATCCGTGTTCGATCCTCTCAAGGCTGGCAAACTGGAATCCACATTTTTCTTTTGAATGAACTTCATTTATATGTTGTATAAATCTTGTGGCTCCAATGCCGGTCCTGAGGGATCGAACATGTTCCCGGATCCTGTGGAATAGGGGCCTTTTTGTCTTCCCAATGTAAAATAAATGACAGTTACACACTAGTTACACAACCTACATTTCATACATTGTCTCACCGTAATTTTGTTTCCTGCTAGTTCCAAATTTCTGCACTTCATATTAAATATACAAAACGAACAGGAACCGCAACTGAAATTACCTTTCGGTCGTGATTCAGACAGCAAATTTGACTCAACATAGTTTTTTCTCCTCCTCAACACATCTCCTATTGTTTTATTTTTCTTATACGTAATAATTGGTTTCTCAGTAGTGACTTCTGCTATATCCACATCTTCCTGTAGGACATACCAGTTATTCATAATAGCATTTTTTACCACATTATTAATAGGTGTGTTGGCAAAAGAAAAAATGCAACGTTTATTGTTCTTTTTTTCTTTCGTTCTCAACAAAACTTCTCTTGGTACTTTTTCAATCTTCTTTCTTGCCTCTACAATTAATTTACACGGATAACCTCTCTGTTATAGGCGATATTGTAACTCATCAGCCTGTTTTTGAAATATTAAATGATTACTGTTAATCTGTTTGAGTCTAACTAGCTGGCTATATGGTATATTATTTTTAACCTGAGGGGGGTGTGAAGACTGGTAATGTAATAATGAATTTTTAGCAATAGATTTCCTAAAACCCGATGTAACAATATTCCCATCAACAATATCTACTTGTACGTCCAAAAATTCAAGATGTTGATCACCAAATACATATGTAAAAAACATATTGACCCCGTATACTTGGTTAAGATAGTTAACAAAAGCTGAGAACTCGTCCTTTGACCCATCCCAAATAATGAACAGGTCATCCACATATCTGAGAAAAAGTTTAATTTTTCCAATGAAGGGGTTTTTGATGTAAAAACCCAATTGTCTTCCAGTATGGAGAGGAAAATATTAGCATAAGCACATGAGGTGGGAGACCCCATGGCCGTACCATGTATCTGTTTATACCACTCCCCTCCATACTGGAAGACATTATTGCTCAAAATGAATGTGAGGGCTTCCGTAACAAAATCTACAAAATCAGTTGATTTATCCATCCTCCGTAGGATAGTGGTCATGGCCTGTATCCCCGCATCCAATGGGATGCGGGTATATAGGCTTTCCACATCCACGGAACATAACCTAAATCCAGATTGCCACTGGAAATTATTCAAAATTTTTATTAAATCTCCCGTGTCTCTAAGATAAGAAGGTAATTCTCTCAGCAATGGTGATACAAGCCAATCAATATAGCTAGACAAAAATTCAGTCGGTGACCCAATCCCCGAGACAATGGGACGTTCCGGGGGCTGGGTCACCGACTTATGGACCTTAGGCAATATGTACCAAGACTGTTTTTCAATTGTTCTCGGAAGAAGCCGTTCCGCAATCTTCCTGCTAATGACACCTTTATCATGATATTTCCGAAGGAAAGATCTTAAATTATTAATTATTTGTGGACAGGGATCTTTTTTCAACTTGCAATACGTGAATTCATCTCTTAACTGTCTCAGGGCTTCATTATTGTAATCAGTAGTTTTCCAGAGTACTACACCTCCACCCTTATCGGCATTAGTAACAACTATATCTTCCCTTTTTCTTAATTTATTAAGGGCTATCCTTTCTCTCTCTGAGACGTTACTATTAGCCTTAGGGTAAATAAGTGCTTTAACCTCTTTCGTAACTAACTTCTGAAATAAATCAAGTGGACTACCCGGTGTGACAGGAGGGTTAAACAACGAAGTATTACCACCCGTAAAGATCTCACTCTTATTGCTATCTAGTCCCTCAACATCATGTTCAATGGTGTCTGCAAGAAACATAACAATTTCACGTTCTTCCTCAGTAAATTCGTTGGGTATACAAAAACCTAATGGTCCAATTTTACAACTAATATTGCCTTCAGGTAATACTTCATTTTTATTATTTTTTGCTGCAGAATTTTTTTTTTTATTATTCACTTTTTGGACACCTTCTTGAAACTGGACATAAACTGTTCTGTGAGACCAAAGTTCAGTCCTTTATTCAATAATGTAATAGTATCCTCATCAAATTCTTCATCTGTAAGATTCACTACTATGTTCTCCGGACTTATTTGCGCCAGGTCAAATTCTTGTGTCTTGGCATGCGTTTCCTCAGGGTTCTTTGATTTTCTTCTCCCTCTACGGGTCCTGGGTCTAAAGGGACGGTCACCGCCTTTTGATATTTACTATATCTTCAGTAGACTCTGCAGATCCACTGCTATCTGTATCCGTAGTCATGAAATCCAAACTTTTATTTTTATTTTTGCTCAAACTTGATTTATTAAAGAACTTTTTCGATTAATGCTATTTCTTTTATTCCATGTAAAGACTTGCTGACTTTCAAAGTCCTTTTTGTCTCTAATAAATTTATCTCGCTTCACAACTTTAATTTTTTCTTGTAAGAGGCTCAGTTTGTTTTCCAAGTTCTGTAAGAACACCGAAAATTGTTGTTCTGAAAGTCGTGTTCTCATTTCACATTTCACTTTACACAACTCTGCCGTTACTGTTTCATACTCTGACTTGTTTCTCTCCAATACAAATTTTTTAATTTCCAAAGAATGTTGCAGATGTAAATCATCCCATTTTTTAACAAAGTCAGGATCATCTGTATATTGAGAAGGAGACTTGTATACACGTAGTCCTCTTGGAACACGTAGGTTAGTAACATATGCCTCCAAAGAATGAATGGTCCAAAAGAGCCTAGTTTCTTTTTTGGCTAGGGATTGAACTTTAAACTCAAGTGATTTCGTGCTTAAAAGTGAAATTTCATCCTTGTGTTCACACGACGCAAAGAACATCCCAGCGTCCACCCGGCCTGCACTAACAGTAATATTAGAGGTTACCATCTCCATATTCAGGTGTGCTAATTCTGTGGCTATCTCGTGCTCAGAGTATAAACTGAAAAGCCTTTAAACGATACTCGTGTGTAGAAAATAACTCGGCACAGCTCGCCTAATCAGCTGCACATACAACTCAATACCTCTGGAAGGTTTTTGTTTTCACGCTGTACACTTTCCAGTAAAAATGACATGTTTACTTTATTTTGTGGGTCAATACAATTAAAATGATACCCATGTTATATGCTTTTCTATAATTGTACCGCTTAAAAAAAAAAAATCTCAAACCATTTTAACAAAATTAGTATGTTTGAAATTGCCCTATTTTGACCACCTATAACTTTCTCATTTTTCCGTATATGGGGCGATATGGAAATTCTCCATGCCAGCACAATGCACTATTTGCCCACTGATCTTAACACTGCCAACCTAGGCAGTCGTGCAGTACCTGCTGCTTTTTTGGATACATCGTGGATATTTCCACCAGTACTCTTCAATGAGAACTTCTTCTCAAGCACTGTTAAGTCTACCTTTGAACTTATCTATCCGGAGACTGATAATGAAATCAAGACTACTGCAGTTATTACCTCCGTAGAGGAAAAGGTCAAATTAAAATCTCACAGTTTTGAACATTTTTCCAAGTGGTCTTCTGCCGTACGAGCCATTGCACGTCTTATTCACATTGCTCATCACTTTGCAAATAGCGGTGACAATAATCAAGAGTGTCAGAAGTGGCACATCTGTAATGGGCCCTACACAATTGAGGTTGCTAAAGCCGAAAGACTCATCCAATGTGTCCAACATGAAGTATAGTCACAAACCATTCACAACGTGTCAAAGGGACTCAACCCATCTAAAGATAGTCCTCTATACCAGTTGAATCCAATCACTGATCAGAACAAACTACTCCGAGTTGATGGTCGCATAGCAAGGTCTAATCTGACAAGTGAAGAGCAAAATCCACTAATCATTCCAGGACGTCACCACATTACTGCTCCCTCTGTGAAGTGACGGCCTTGGGGTTGCACTTGCTCATGATAATGTCTGACTAGCAGAACAGTAAAGTCTGCAGGTTTCTAGATAATCAGGATGAAGAGATGTATAGCCTCCATACATAATTGCGTCAAGTGCCAAAGGCTAAGAGAAAAACATCTTAATCAACAAATGTCAGAGCTTCCAACAGACAGATTAAGCACTGAACCACCGTTAACCTGGACCTGGACCATTGTTACACGTAAGACTCGTGGCGGACAACAATAAACAATATAACAATAAACGTTGGGCCGTTCTATTTACTTGTTTAAGCATTCGTGCAGTGCATATCAAAGTTATAGAATCAATGGACTCTTCTTGCTTTATTAATGCCTTCAGAAGATTCGTCTGCATACGTGGACCTGTAAAGTTACTTAGATCCAACTGCGGGACAAATTTTACAGGAGCAGAGAAGATAGAGAACCTCTTCAATGACAACAAGTGTAAATGGAAATTCAATCCGCCACGTTCCTCACATATGGGAGACTCTTGGGAATGCATGATTGGGATTTCTAGGAAAATTCTGGAGTCTATGCTGCCTGACCACAAATCTTCCCAGCTCACACATGAAGTCTTGGTCACATTCCTTGCAGAGGTTTAAGCAGTAATTAATGCAAGACCACTTGTTCCTGTTTCCTCAAACCCAGAGTCTCCAGTATTGCTAACTCCAGCCACTCTTAACTCAAAAGATTGGAGTAGCCACTATTCCTCCTCAGGACTTCGATTGTCAAAATGTTTACAAATACCAATGGAAACGGGTCCAACATCTTTCTAATGTGTTTTGGAACCGTTGGAAGATGGAATACCTTTGCAATCTTCAAAGTCAAAGAAAATGGCAAGTCAGCAATCCCGACCTGCAAAACGGGGACATAGTTCACCTGAAAGAAAGGGATGCTCATCATAACAATTGGCCGATGGGTCTTATTACAAAGACTATTCCAAGTAATGATGGCAAGGTGCGGAAAGTAGAAGTTAAAGTAATGAAAAAAGGTTCTGCAAGATACTACTTCAGACCCATAAACTGCTTCTGCCTACGTAGGAAGATGAACCCCTCACACTGACCTGATGCTAAGAAAGATGTTCCAGAAGAAGAAACATCTATTATTCATGGACTTAAAGTTTATTGTTGTTATTAGAAAGTATAGATTTCGAAGGGGAGTGTCATGTTACACATGCATGGTTTGCCTTTTTTTTTTAATCTTGTGTGTCCCTTCTCTCTTCCCTTCATTCTGTTCTCAGTATTGGCTCCATGTACCTGTTAGCTGCTCGCAGCATAATCTTTTGACCTATCCATTTGTTCATCGGTGTATGATCTGCACAATTTGGAATAAACTTCATCACAATCTGTAGATTGTGATGAAGTTTATTCCAAATTGTGCAGATCATGTCGTGTCATTTGGATCGAGTCACTGTCAGCCAATTCAACTAAGATTGGAGGTTACCGTTATCTCATCACAAACTAAGTTTCAGAGATCTTACTTTCAATGCTTAGATTGAAGAGGCAGAACACCTCATGTTCTGTCCTCATGTGGGACTGATTTGTGATGAAGATATTGTAAGCTGAAAATAGAAGGTGAATTCAAGCAGAAGAAACAGACTTGGTCGCACATCTACATATTGTATTTTGATCTAATTGCTTCTCAGCATAAACTCAAAAACTAACAGGTTGTCAGTATACATTTTTATCAAAAGGTACAAGCCCACTCGCCACGTCAAGGCCACCTAATTAGAGTGGGTCCCTAACATCCCTAGCATAAAATGGCGTAGCACTGGGCGGCGACCACCACCGCCGCAACACCCAGTGCCCACACGGGGGAATGACCCACTGGCAGAGCGGCCCCAATGCCACTCAAACCAGTCCATGGGTCGCACCTCCCTACAGACACTGTGCCACGGCAGAAACGGATGCTGCACAGCACCACACCAGTGTGAACAGGGTGTAAAAGCTCACTTACCAGTCTCTTCCGAGTAAGAACATACCCCATATGTGGATGTAAAGTGCTCTGCTGGCACACTACAGGGCTCAGAAGAGAAGGAGCGACATTGGGCTTTTGGAGATAGAATTAGATTGGAATTGAAGGCCATGTGCGTTTACATAGCTCCCATGTTGCCAGAACAGTGCCCCCCCACATGTGACCCCATTTTGGAATCTATACCCCTCACGGAATGTAACAAGGGGGGCAGTGAGCATTTACACCCCACAGGTGTAAAAATTAAATTTTTCATTTACACAGCCCACTGTTCCGAAGATCTGTCAAAAACACCAGTGGGGTATAAATGCTCACTGCACCCCTTATTAAATTCTGTGAGTGGTGTAGTTTCCAAAATGGGGTAACATGTGGGGGTCCACTGTTCTGGCATCACGGGGGGCTTTGTACATGCACATGGCCCTTGACATCCATTCCAACCAAATTCTCTCTCCAAAAGCCCAATGTCGCTCCTTCCCTTCAGAGCCCTCTAGTGCACCCATAGAGCACTTTACATCCACATATGAAGTATTTCCTTATTCGAGAGAAATGGGGTTACACATTTTTGGGGGCATGTTCTCCTATTACTCCTTGTGAAAATGAAAAGTTTGGGGTAACACCAGCATTTTAGTGTTAAAAATCGAATTTTTTATTTTCACGTCCCACTTTAACGAAAGTTCGTCAATCACCTGTGGGGTATAAAGACTCAATTTACCCCTTTTTATGTTCCTTGAGGGGTGCAGTTTCCAAAACAGTAGCCATGTGCTTTTTTTGTTTTACTGTTCTGGCATCATGGGGGCTTCCTAAATCAGACATGCCCCCCAAAAACCATTTCAGCAAAATTCGCTCTCCATAATGCCATTGTCGCTCCTTCCCTCTTGAGCCCTCCAGTGCACCCACAGAGCCCTTATCATCCACATATGAGGTATTTCCTTACTCGAGAGAAAATTAATTACAAGTTTTGGTTGGACTTTTTACCTTTTACCCCTTGTAAAAATGAAAAAAAATGGGGCTGCAATAATATGTTTGTGTAAAAAAAAAAAATCGAGATTTTGATTTTTCTCCTTCATTTTGCTGCTATTCCTGTGAAACACCTAAAGGGTTAACAAACTTTTTCAATGTCATTTTGAATACTTTGAGGGGTGCAGTTTTCATGATGTGGTCCATTATAGGGAATTTCCAACATAAAGACCCTCATATTCACTTCAAAACTTAACTGGTCCCTGAAAAATTCAGATTTTGACATTTTTGTGAAAAATTTGAAAATTGCTGCTATACTTTGAAGCCCTCTGATGTCTTCAAAAAGTAAAAACATGTCAGCTTTATGATGCCAACATAAAGTAAACATATTGTGTATGTGAATCAATATGTAATTTATTTGACATGTCACTTTTCCTTACAAGCAGAGAGCTTCAAAGTTAGAAAAATGCTAAATTTCCAAATTTTTCACCAAGAAATGATGCAAGTATCGACGAAAATTTACATCTAACACAGTACAATATGTCACGGAAAAACTATCTCGGAATCAAATTTATAAGTAAAATCATCCCAGAGTTATTAATGCATGAAGTGATAGAGGTCAGATTTGAAAAAAATGCTCCCATCCTTAGGGTCATAATGGGCTCCGTCCCCAAGGGGTGAAATGTGAACAATGAACCCCATGTGACTATGTGAGCCAATGAGACCCAAAAAGTCTCCCCTGTATAGTGAGGTACAGGGGAGGAGTTAGTCAGTCTAATTCCATCCAGGCTCCTCAGCAACAGCTAAGCTCAAGCGTGCTGTGTGTCGTGTGTCCTAAATTGAGGCCTACTATTCACATATTCCTTCTTTTCACTTGTGGGCCAAATTAAATGATGCAAATACATTTGTCAGAGGTTATCAACAACATACCTAGCAACCAATAGTAAGGTTGCCCACCCCATCACCATTTTCTTCCTCGAATATGCGAATAGAACGAATATGCGAAATTCGCGAATATAGGACGAATATTCCTCAATATATTCGCGAAATATCACAAATTCGAATATGGGCAATGCCGCTCATCACTAATTAACAGTATAATGTTAGTGTAGAGATTCGTAAGAGACTGAGGACCCTTGACATGGGTTGCGAGCTTGCGTATTTTGGCCAAAATATCAACTAATAGGGTGAGGCAAAAAAGTATTTAGTCAGCCACCAACTGTGCAAGTTCTCCCACTTAAAAAGACGAGAGAGGTCTGTAATTTTCATCATAGGTACACTTCAAGTATGAGAGACAGATTGGGAGGAAAGAATATTGTAGAATTTCTTAAGAATTAATTGGTAAATTCCTTGGTAAAATAAGTATTTGGTCACCTTCAAATAAGTAAGATTTCTGGCAAGACTTCTTTAAGAGTCTCCTCTGTCCTCTACTCGTTACCTGTTTTAACTTATCAGTATAAAAGACACCTGTCCACAACCTCAAACAGTCAAACTCCAAATTCCATAATGGCCAAGACCAAAGAGCTGTCGAAGGACACCAGAAACAAAATTGTAGATCTGCACCAGGCTGGGAAGACTGTATCTGATATAGGCAAGCAGCTTGTTGTGAAGAAATCAACTGTGGGAGCAATTATTAGAAAATGGAAGACATACAAGACCACTGATAATCTCCCTCAATCTGGGTCTCCATACAAGATCTCACCCCTGTGGTGTCAAAATAATCACAAGAACGGTGAGCAAAAATCCCAGAACCACAAGAGGACCTAGTGAATGACCTGCAGAGAGATAGGACCAAAGTAACAAAGGCTACCATCAGTAACACACTACGCCACCAGGGACTCAAATCATGCATTGCCAGACATGTCCCCGTGCTTAAAGGAGATATCCAGTGCTGAAAAACGTATCCCCTATCCTAAGGATAGGGAATAAGTTTCAGATTGCAGGGGGGGGGTCTGACCGCTGGGCCCCCCCCCCGCAATTTCCTGTACGGTGCCCCGGCAGCCTGCAGGGGTCAGCATGTTGACCAAGCGGCAACTGACACGCCCCCTCAATACAACTCTATGGCAGAGCCGGAGCACTGCCTTCGGCAATCTCCGGCTCTGCCATAGCGATGTATTGAGGGGGCGTGTCAGCCTCTGTTTCGTGCGGTGGTCAACACCCGCTATCTGGCCAGTGAGCTGGGGCCCCGTACAGGAGATCGCGGGGGCCCCAGCGGTCGGACCCCCCGCAATCTGAAACTTAGCCCCTATCCTTAGGATAGGGAATAAGTTTTTCAGTACTGGACTACCCCTTTAACCCCTTAAGGCCCGTTTTTTTTTTCCGTTTTTGCATTTTAATTTTTTGCTCCTTGCATTTAAAAAATCATAACTCTTTCAATTTTGCACCAAAAAATCCATATGATGGCTTATTTTTTGCGCCACCAATTCTACTTTGTAATGACGTCAGTCATTTTGCCCAAAAATCTACGGTGAAACGGAAAAAAAAAATCATTGTGCGACAAAATTGAAAAAAAAACGCAGTTTTGTAACTTTTGGGGGCTTCCGTTTCTACGTAGTACATTTTTCGGTAAAAATGACATCTTATCTTTATTCTGTAGGTCCATACGATTAAAATGATACCCTACTTATATAGGTTTTATTTTGTCGGACTTCTGGAAAAAATCATAACTACATGCAGGAAAATTAATACGTTTAAAATTGACCCCTATAACTTTTTTATTTTTCCGTGTATGGGGCGGTATGAGGGCTAATTTTTTGCGCCGTGATCTGAAGTTTTTTACGGTACCATTTTTGCATTGATAGGACTTATTGATCGCTTTTTATTCATTTTTAAATGATATAAAAAAGTGACCAAAAATGCACTATTTTGGACTTTGGAATTTTTTTGCGCGCACGCCATTGACCGAGCGGTTTAATTAATGATATATTTTTATAATTCGGACATTTCCACACGCGGTGATACCATATATGTTTGTTTTTATTTTTATTTACACTGTGGTTTTTTTTGGGGAAAAGGGGGGTGATTCAAACTTTTAATAGGGAAGGAGTTAAATGATCTTTATTCACTTTTTTTTCCACTTTTTTTTTGCAGCGTTATAGGTCCCATAGGGACCTATAACACTGCACACACTGATCATCATTGATCACTGGTTTCTCATAGGAAACCAGTGATCGACGATTCTGCCGCATGACTGCTCATGCCTGGATCTCAGGCACTGAGCAGTCATTCAGCGATCGGACAGCGAGGAGGAAGGTAGGGGCCCTCCCGCTGTCCTGTCAGCTGTTCGAGATGCATGGCTAAAGGGTTAATAGCATGCGGCGCCGCGATCGGCGCTGCGCGCTATTAGAGGCGGGTCCCGGCTTCACTATGACGCCGGGCCCGCCGTGATATGACACGGGGTTACTGTGTAACCCCGCGTTATATCAGGAGAGCAGGACCAAGGACGTACCGGTACGTCCTTGGTCCTTAAGGGGTTAAGCCAGTATATGTCTGGGCCAGTCTGAAGTTTGCTGGAGAGCATTTGGATGATCCAGAAGAGGATTGGGAGAATGTCATATGGTCAGATGAAACCAAAGTAGAACTTTTTGGTAAACACTCAACTCGTCGTGTTTGGAGGAGAAAGAATGCTGAGTTGCATCTAAAAAACACCATACCTACTGTAAAGCATGGAGGTGGAAACATGCTTTAGGGCTTTTTTTCTGCAGGAAGACTGATCCGTGTAAAGTAAAGAATGAATGGGGCCACGTATCGTGAGATTTTGAGTGAAAACCTCCTTCCATCAACAAGGGCATTGAAGATGAAACGTGGCTGGGTCTTTTAGCATGACAATGATCCCAAACACACCGCCCGGGCAACGAAGGAGTGGCTTCATAAAAAGCATTTCAAGGCCTAGCCAGTCTCCAGATCTCAACCCCATAGAAAACCTTTGGAGGGAGTTGAAAGTCCATGTTGCCCAGTGACAGCCCCAAAATATCACTGCTCTAGAGGAGATCTGCATGGAGGAATGGGCCAAAATACCAGCAACAGTGGCCCTGATTTATTATTGTAAACCTGACCAACTCTCCATTTTACTGAGAAAACCCGAAAAGGGGTGTGGCTTTCACAGAAAAACCTAGCATGGTGCAAAACACTTTATCATGTCACTGCCACCCCTGTAAATGCCTTATCTGTGTGCAATTTTAATACTAGGCAACTACTCCCTTCATGAATAAAAGGCATGTGTGTGGTTGTTCATGAGTATTTTGCACCTGCGTGACTTTCCCTTATATAGCATTGTGGCCGATCTGCATCATAATGGGAATAGGAGCCTAGCCTGCCTTTGTATCAGTAACCTTAAAGGGGTACTGCGCTGCTCAGCTTTGGAACAAACTGTTCCGAACACTAGAGCCGGCGCTGGGAGCTCCTTTATGCCATAGCCCTGCCCGCTCATGACATCACGCCCCGCCCCCTCAATGCAAGTCTATGGGAGGGGGCATGACGGCTGCCACGCCCCCTTCCATAGGCTTGATTTGAGGGGCAGAGCGTGACATCATGAGGGGGTGGGGCTATGATGTCACAAGCTCCCGGCAGCGGCACGAGCATTCGGAACAGTTTGTTCCAAACGCTGAGCAGCATAGTACACCTTTAAATCAGTAAGTGTGGCCTTTTTTTCTGTGAATTTTAAGATTGTGGAGGGATCAAACTAAAATAGTCTCTCCCCTTCTTTCCACAACAGGACATCCTGAACTTGCACACAAACAAAAGACTTTGATTTCCAGTTTACTCATATGTTGAGAGTTTTAAACACAATTCAAGCCATACTGTGGAGACAGATACTGATGGGCCCCAACTATGTTATGTGCACTAACTAAAGGTACTAGGGCAAATATTAGGATGGGCAACAATGATTGTCGTGGGTGGGTGAAACTCACATTGAAGGGTATTTATCAACTGACTTATGTGTGTTTTATTGCGTTTCTTTGGTGCATTTCTTTTGGCCCAGTGTCTTTTTGCGCCAATGTTTGCCGCATACTCTCTTCTGTCAAATTGTAAACTTGCTAGAACTTTGACGGTTCTGTGTATGATTTTTGCAGTGCACACGTTCGTAAAAACCAAAGAAAGAAAAAAAAACGGGTAATAAGAAACTGACAACAGGTAAAAATGATTAATACCCCACATTATGTATTGCATTCTCTGAACATACTATTGTACTGTACCCTAATGTTTCTTTATTTTTATGCATAATTGTTTCAATGTGCAATACAAAGTTCATCTTAAAGAGGTATACCAGGATTTATTTATTTTTTTAATTTGATACAGAGGCTGTAAAGTTAGTAAAGTTCATAATATAGTGTCTGTACCTGTGTTTGATGATGGTCTCGCAATTGCTATGTGATCCTTGCCCGGATGTTTATTTTTATCAGCATACAAAACGAGTGTTGTCTCAGTGCGACCGGAGACATAACATCACCAGTCAGGTGTTTAAAGGGGAAACTTTTTTCTTAAATCAACTGGTGCCAGAAAGTTAAACAGATTTGTAAATAACTTCTCTTAAAAAATCTTAATCCTTCCTTTACTTTTTAGGGGCTGAATACTAAAGAGAAATCAAAAAAAGAAATGCATTTCCTCTGATGTCATGACCACAGTGTTCTCTGCTGACCTCTGCTGTCCCTTTTAGGAACTGTCCAGAGCAGGAAAAAATTCCCATAGCAAACATATGCTGCTCTGGACAGTTCCTAAAATGATCCAGTAAAGAAAGGAATAGCGGCAACTCACTGGTAAGATGCAATCAGGATTCTTTATTCTTTAAAACATGTTGCAGGTACAAAACATGTTCAGTCGGGAGAGAAGGAAATGCTGTGAACTTCTTAGCAGAGAACAAACTGGTTACGCCATTTCACACAACACCTGTGCTTCTACAGACCTGCCCAATTCCTGCACCTCGGCTCTGAAGTACTTGCCCCCAGTGATGTGTGCAGGACAGGTGAGTTGTAATTAAAACTCCAACATGAAAAATAGTAAATAGCATTATTAAAATCAAAGAAAAACGCTAAAATCAACCTTGTCATTCAGCCCTAACAATTCTTGGGCTCTTGTTTTCGGTATAATGTAGGCTTCCCGTTGTAAGAGTTTCCTAGGTCTATCTTCTCCATTAGCAGCAGCGACGCTCTCCAGTCCCAGAAATCTTAGACCAGAGGTGTCGCTGTTGTGCACAGCTCTTACGTGGTTCAAAAATCTGGGTGAGCCTTTTCCAGATTTTACAGACCATACATGTTCTCTGAACCTGGTAAATAGAGGTCTAATAGTACTTCCAATATAGAAAAAACCGCAGCCACAAAGAATAACGTAGACTACAAATTTAGATCTACAGCAGAGGAAATCTGAGATTTCAAAATGTACTCCTCCTAAATAGATTTTTTTGCAAGTTAGAAAATTAGAGGACCAATTACATGAGCCGCATTTAAAACTACCGCTAGGTCTGGATTTAGACAACCAGTCATCTGTAGCGGCACTTTTAAATCTGCTTCGGACCAATTCGTCTTTTAGACTCTTACTTTTTCTGAAAGTTATGATAGGTCTTTGTAAACGAATTTGGCCTATACTTGGATCTTTTTCAACTAGTGGCCAGTTATTCAAGATTGCCTTTTTGATAGAATTCGCCATGGGGCTAAACTTAAAAGAAAAACAAAAACGCTCTGCCTTTTTACTGCGATGCGACTGCTCCGTCTCCCAAGTAACATCGGAAGCGGGGCAGGCTGCAATGTCAGTAAGATTGGCCGGAGGGACATGTCTTTTCCTTTTCCATAAAAGGTCCAGACGATTTTTAGCTCTCGCTTTCAACAGGGCATGATGTAAAGGACCCTCAGGATAACTTCTACGTTTTAGGCACTCTATTAAATCAAATGATTGTTCCATGAAAGTATCGTCATCACTGTTGATACGTCTAAGTCTTAGAAACTGGCTATATGGGATAGCCCTTTTTGTATGCTGGGGATGATAACTTTCATGGTGCAAGAGAGTATTGGATGCAGTGGTTTTTCTAAACCCTTTTGTAATTAAATGTCCCTCTTTTATATGAACCTGCACATCCCGAAAATCTAGAGTGCAGTTATCAATTTTGTGGGTAAAATGCATGTTAAAGTCATTGGGAGTATTCAGGTATGCGACAATCTCCAAACTGTTGGTCCGTACCGGTCCAGAGAATGAAAATATCGTCCACATACCTGAAAAAAACATTGTAAATACTTTAAAGTAGGGATTAGAGGTAGAAAAAACAAATTTTTGCTCAAACGCAGCTAGGTAGAGGTTAGCGAACGTGCACGCGACAGGCATGCCCATTGCCGTCCCATTTGTCTGGGCAAACCAGATGTCATCAAAAAGGAAGGCATTATGGCTCAATACAAAGTGGAGAGCGGATATTTAGGGTGGGTCGGTAACAGTTTCTCTACAGTGCGTTTGGAAATAACACCTCTCTCAACGTATACTCTTAACAGTGACTGTAGACTAGATTTAAATTTTGGGGTAGGATTAAGATTTAATTTTTCATAAGTGAGTTTGTCCCCTAACTGACGCAAAGACTCCTTTTTATAATCGTCCTGTGTCATGAGTACGGCATTCCCACCTTTATCTGCCTTTTTTACTACAATTCCCTTTTGTGATTTTAACCATTAGAGTGCACCGATTTCAGCTTGGGTTAGATTGGGAGTATCTGTAGGGTAAATTAATGCTCGTATCTCTTCAATTACTTTGAAGTAAAACAGGTCGAGACTGCTTCCTGCGGCTATGGGGGGGATTGAACCTTGATTTTACACCGCCGATAAAATCGCCAATATATGTGGTGTCATGATCAGAAAAAATAAAAGGTTCACTCAATAGTTCACCCAGACCCGACAGACAAGCAATCTCTTCTTCAGACATATTTTCAATAACGCTAAATCCCAAAGGACCAATGGTAGCTGGTATTTCCCCCGTTTTTCGTGCGTGAATATATTCTTTATTCAGAAACATTTTCTTTAGGTTAATTTTACAGATCGCTTTGAACAGATCGATCTCAAACGCCGTGAGATCAAACCGTTCAGGCAAGCAGTAATGTTGCCCTTTGGTAAGCAAAGAAACAACTGCATCATCTAATTCAAGTCCGGTTAAATTAATAACTGGGGGAGCATCTGTGAAGTTTAAGTCCTTATTATGCTGAATTAAGTAGGGCAATGCCAAGAGACTCTCTTTCTTTTGTCTGGTGCTTTTTCTCCCTTTTCTTCCTCGTCTGACACTCTTCTTCCTCCTAAAGGGATTGCTGTGACATCTTTTGGCCTTGCGCCCGAGATGTTGGCATCTTTTAAGTTGGAAGATGTAGCTTCTGTTAAAGAAGTTGGATTTGCTGCCAGGTTATCAGATAAGCTTGAGTCCGAATCGGTCGTCCAGTAGTCCGACACTTTTTTGTTGCGGTTCTTAGTTTTTCTATTGGTGTTATTATTGTTTCTTTTCTGTGGTTTAGCAGGTTTTTTCTTGTGGAAGATATTCCCTGTATCGTAATTGTTTTTATCACGAATGAATTTCTCTCTCTTAACTTCTTTAATGGAGGATTGTAAGAGAGAAATTCTTTTGGCTAGTTTTTTTTGTAAAGTCCTCATATCGTTTGTCAGAGAGCCGGGTACGTAATTCTGTCTTTCCTTTACAGAGCTCATGGGCCACAGATTCATATTCTTGTGTGTTCCTTTCAAGAACCAGCAGGAACATATTAGTGGAATAGTCAAGATGTAATTGAGTCCATTTTTCCATGAAGCAAGAATCTTCAGTGAATTGAGAAGCTTCTTTATACCCTCTGAGTTCCCTCGGGACTCTTTTACATTCAACATAAGATTTGAGGGAAATAAGAGTCCAAAAGAGACGAGTTTCTTTCACGCCTAATTGTAGGACTTTGTTTTCCAAGACTTTGGTACTTAGAACTTGGAAGGAGTCTTTTTCATTGCACTGTAAGAAGAAAGCATTTCTCTCCCGATACTGATTGCATCCAAACAGCTGGTGATATCCTCTGGTTCCCAAGCTTCGAGTTCCTTAGTGTCCATATCCATAATGGTGAAAGATGAGGAAAGCCACTACTGCAACAACTCTATAACGAGGGCCACTAGTGAACAGGTGTGCTCTGACCGTGCGGTGCAAGCAAATTATAATAGCAAGATAAAAGAAAAAAGTCGGCACTACCTTAGGGCTCCTCAGGAGAGAGTGCGGTATAGTCCTGGCAACAGCTGCAGGCCCTCCAGTGGTGCTCAGCTTCAAGCACAAGGAGAGTCCAATAATCCAGTAAAGAAAGGAAGGAGCAACAAGGGGATTTTGGAGGGTATGTTTTTCTGAAATGGTTTTTGGGGGGCATGTTGCATTTAGGAAGCCCCTATGGTGCCAGAACAGCAAAAAAAAAAAAAACACATGGCATACCATTTTGGAAACTAGACCCCTTGAGGAACGTAACAAGGAATAAAGTGAGCCTTAATACCGCACAGGTGTTCCACGACTTATGCATATGTAAAAAAAAATTAAAAAATTTCACTAAAATGTGTGTTTCCCCCCAAATTTCACATTTTTGCAAGGGTTAATAGCAGAAAATACCCCCCAAAATTTGTAACCCCATCTCTTCTGAATATGAAGGTACCCCATAAGTTGACCTGAAGTGCACTACGGGCAAACTACAATGCTCAGAAGAGAAGGAGTCATATTTGGCTTTTTGAGAGCAAATTTTGCTCGGGGGCATGTCGCATTTAGGAAGCCACTATGGTGCCAGGACAGCAAAAAAAAAAAAAAAAAACCCACATGGCATACCATTTTGGAAACTAGACCCCTTGAGGAACGTATCAAGGAATAAAGTGAGCCTTAATACCCCACAGGGGTTTCACGACTTTTGCATACGTAAAAAAAAAAAAATGTTGGAAACTAGACCCCTTGAGGAACGTAACAAGGGGTACAGTGAGCATTTACCCCCCACTGGTGTCTGTCAGATCTTTGGAACAGTGGGCTGTACAAAATTTTTAATTTGCACAGCCCACTGTTCCAAAGATCTGTCAGACACCAGTGGGGTGTAAATTCTCACTGCACCCCTCATTACATTCCGTGAGGGGTGTAGTTTCCAAAATGGGGTCACATGTGTTTTTTTTTTTTTTTTTTTTGCGTTTGTCAAAACCGCTGTAACAATCAGCCACCCCTGTTCAAATCACCTCAAATGTACATGGTGCACTCTCCCTTCTGGGCCTTGTTGTGCGCCCCAGAGCACTTTGCGCCCACATATGGGGTATCTCCGTATCTTTAGGAGAAATTGCATTACAAATTTTGGGGGGCTTTTTTCCCTTTTACCTGAAAAGTACAGGGCAACACCAGCACGTTAGTGTAAAATTTTTTTTTTTTACACTAACCTGCTGGTGTAGACCCCAACTTCACCTTTTCATGAGGGGTGAAAGGAGAAAAAAAATAAAAAAATTGTTAGCCAATTTCTCCTGAGTACGGCGATACCCCATATGTGGCCCTAAACTGTTGCCTTGAAATACGACAGGGCTTCGAAGTGAGAGAGCGCCATGTGCATTTGAGGCCAGAATTAGGGATTTACATAGGGGTGGACATAGGGGTATTCTACGCCAGTCCCATACAGGGTGCCTCCAGCTGTTGCAAAACTCCCAGCATGCTTGGACAGTCAACGGCTGTCCGGCAATACTGGGAGTTGTTGTTTTGCAACAGCTGGAGGCTCCATTTTGGAAACAGTGGCGTACCAGACATTTTTCATTTTTATTGGGGAGGGGAGGGGGGCTGTGTAGGGGTATGTGTATATGTAGTGTTTTTTACTTTTTATTTTATTTTGTGTTAGTGTAGTGTTTTTAGGGTGCAGTCCCACGGCTGGGGATTACAGCGAGTTTCCCGCTGCAAGTTTGAGCTGCTGCGCAAAATTTGCTGCATCGCAAACTTGCAGCCTGATAATCACTGTAAGCCCCCTGCCCATGTGAATGTACCCCGGGGGACCTCCAGCTGTGGCAAAACTACAACTCCCAGCATGCACAGTCTATCAGTGCATGCTGGTAGTTATAGTTTTGCAACAGCTGGAGGCACACGGGTTGGGAAACACTGAGTTAGGAAACAGACAATGTTTCCCAACCAGTGTGCCTCCAGTTGTTGCAAAACCACTACTCCCAAACATCCTCAGGCATGCTAGATGTAGTAGCTCGGCAACATCTTTAGAGCCAGATGTTGCCTAACTACAACTCCCAGCATGCATGGAGTTGTAGTTTTGCAACATCTGGAGGACTACAGTTTGCAGACCACTAATACAGTGGTTCCCAATCTGTGCCCTTCCAGATGTTGCAAAACTACAACTCCCAGTATGTCAAAACTGTCCAGGCATGCTGGGAGTTGTAGTTCTGCAACATCTGAAGGGCAAGATGTTACAGAACTACAACTTCCAGCATGCCTGGACAGTAAGGGCATGCTGAGGATTTGTAGTTTTGCAACATCTGGAAGGGCACAGTGGTCCCAAAACTGCGGACCTCCAGATGTTGAAAAACTGCAACTCCCAGCATGCCCGGACGCCAAGGGCTGTCTGGGCATGCTGGGAGTTGTAGTGTAAGGGGACCAGATGGAGCAGTCCAGATCGCTTTACGGCGGTCTGGACTGCTGCAAAGGTCCCGCGCCGCCGCCGAAGATCCACTCACCTGTCGCCACCGCCGCCGTCTCCGCCGCCAGGATCCGGGTCTTCAGAAACGAGGTAAGTACTGGCCGGGCCCCAGCACTCCCCTGTCCCCCGCCGCGTCCTCTGGTCTTCCTCCCGTTCTCTCCGGACTTCCAGGGGCCGGGCAGGGCGGGAGGAAGTAACCGCCCCCCCCTGCGATTGGTCGGTTAGCTAACCGAGCAATCGCAGGGGATAGGAGGAGGTGGCAGGCTTGCCACCTTGCTCCTATACTTCAGAATGGTCCTGTTTGTCTGTGATAACCGGGATCATGGAAAATTACCGGGCGGTCGGGTCCCAGAGACCCGATCAGCCCAGTATCACCGCAGATCGCAGGGGCGATTTCCCTTGCGATTTGCGACGATCGCCGACATGGGGGGCCTACATGGCCCCCCTCGGTGTTTGCCCTAGAAGCCTGCTGAAGCATTTCAGCAGGCGTCCGCTTCCGATCTCTGCCCGGCGCGCGGCAGGGACCGGAAAACGCCATGACGTAAAGCCCAGGGTGCAGAGACGTACGCATACGTCATGTGTCCTTAAGGGGTTAAAAGAGTGGGGAGATCATTCTGCAGTGAATTGTCGTTTTGCAACAGCTGGAGGCACCATGGTTAGAAAATACTGGTCTATTGTTTACAGCATAGTATGGGAGCTCAGGTGTACTTTAATGGGTGAAGTGGCTGATGTGTGGGAGGGAGAAAAGTGACATCATACACAAATAAGGAATCCTGGGACTTGTAGTTGGAGGGAAGGAACTCCAACAGGAAATAGCCATTTCACAAAAAGAAAGTAGCAGTCTCTGGCAGGTAAGTACTAAATTCACATTATGGTGGATAACCCCTTTAAAGCATACCTGTCATATCCCCCAAAAAACATTAAAATAAAAGAAGTTATATGTTCTCAGTACCTAATCCTGATCATGTACATATATTTCTTTTAAAATTAGCTTATATCAGCACACTCGGTTTTCATCTTCTCAGAGGGAGAGGGGGGTGTCACTCTCTTGCCCTCACTGTACATGACTCAGCTTCCTCCCTCTGTGCGTCACTGGGTCGTGGGAGCAAGCCTGGCAGTCATCCAATCACTGCACTCTGCTCTGTAACCCTTTCCTCTCTCGAAAGTCATCAAATCACTGCAGGCTGCTCTGTAACCCTTTCCTCTCTGGACAGTTATCCAATCACTGCACTCTGCTCCGTAACCCTTTCGTTTCTGGTTTTATGCTGCACATGTTACACAGAGAAAGAAGGGTTACTGGAGTTTTCCTGCTGTCTGCACTATATATAAACTATACTATACACCAGTGCTCCCCAACCTTTTTATCGCCGCGGACGGGTAAACGTTCGATAATTTTTCCGTGGCCCGCTTGTTTTGATTTAATAATTTTAATTTAATTGTATTTAAACATGCCTTCAAAATAAAATAAAGCTACACCAAAAAATGAATATAAAGTGATTTATTTTGTTTAACCCACTAGAATGCATGTTTGTTCTTTTGGGAGCCTCAAACTTCTCCTTTAATGCTGAGCATGTATTATACTTTGTGACTTGACACATTACCCCCTAAGCACACAGGAAGCCACTGTATTTCTTATTAGCAAGACCTATCATAATGTGACCCCAGACTGGGTGCCTGAGCAAACCCTGTACTATAGCAGGCTGTATGATGCAAGAACCACTAGGTAGGGGACATGAAATACACACTGTGATTCCCTTCACCCACCACTGTCACCCACTGTGCACTTACCTCATGGCAGCTTCTCTTCAGTCCCCGTGTCTCCGACCTCGAGTCCTCAGTCCTCCTGCGCTGCCTCCTCCTCGGCCAATGGCGTGGGGTTTGCCTTTCGGCCAATCAGGAAGCGGGAGGACCCGCTCGCTGATTGGCCAGGAAGAGGATCAGTGTAACAATTCGCTATTGTCACACAATGGGCGGGCTTGGGAGGGCGCAATGCTCTGCGTCTCGGCCAACACAGTGAAATTATTTAAAGTTCCTCAGGCGGCCCGGTACCATTTTATCCACGGACCGGTACCGGTCCGCGGCCCGGGGGTTGGGGAACACTGCTATACACTATATAGTAAAGCTAAATAACAAGCAATATAGCTGTTAAAATGTATGTTATCCAGCTTTACCAGGAGTACTACTGGGGTGACACTGTAACAATCCCCTTCTAGTGTAATAACCTTACAAATGGGATAACACACTGTAACAAACCTCCTCCTCCTGTAATCTTCTTCCTAACAAACCCGCTCCTCATTAATACAATTATGATGAAGATGAAAAAGCATCAACCTGTTTGATGCTAAAACTTTTTTATTCCTTAAAAATATAGGTCATAGTTAGACAAAAAAGTGAGGATAGGGAAGATGCTAAAAACAACAGGTAACGCTGTTTCACACATGTGTGCTTCTACAGATCTGCACACTTCCTGCGCATCAGCCGTGAATTACTTGCCCCCAGTGACGTGAGCAGGACAGGTGAGTTACAATAAAATAAAACACCTACATGAAAAAGATAGTGACAGACTTAAAAAAATAAAAAATAAATAAGTTTAAAAAAAATCCACTTTGTCATTCAATCCTAATGCTTCTTGGGCTCGAGTTTTCTATGTCTATATTCTTCATTGTCACTAACAACACATTCTACTCCTAAGAAATGTAAGACCGAGGTATCGCTATTGAGCTGCATCCTCATATGATTAATCAATCTTGGCAAACCTTTACCTGACTCTAACCAGTTACAAATGATGGCATAAATTAGGAATTTAGACTTACAACAAATATAATCAGAGATCATAAAATCTATGCCTCCCAATTTCATCTGTTTGAATGAATAAAAATTAGAACACCAATTACCACACTTCAAATTACCGCTAGATGAAGACTTTGAAAACCAATTAGTTGGATATATACTCTTATAGCGTCTGTGAGTTAATTCATCTCGCAGACTTCTACTTTTTCTGAAAGTGACAATGGGTCTTTACAACCTAGCGGCTCCAATAGTAGGGTCTTTCTCAATTAAGGGACAGTTATTCAAAATAGCCTCTCTCATAGTTTTGGCAACAGGAAAGCAGAAGCGCTCAACATCCACATTGGGGAACTTTTGCGAGTGCTCCTACTTCCCTTCTCCACTATGGCCATGAGCATCACTTCTTTTCACATATTTTTTGCTTCTATAAAGCATATCAGAATGCTTTTGATCTCTAATTTTAGCTAGAGCTTGGAAGAGAGAGTCCTCAGGACACCCCCTAATTTGAAATCGTTCGAGAAGCTCAAGTATTATCATAACTATTAATGTGTCTGAGCCTCAAAAACTAGTTATAGAGAATAGCTCTTTTGATATGTTCGGAGTAATAACTCCCATGATGAAACAGAGTGTTAGATGTGGCAGGTTTCCTGAAGCCTCTGGTGGTCAAAGGTCCATCTCGAATACAAATCAGAACATCAAGAAAGTCAAGGGTACAGCTGTCAATCTTGTGTGTGAACCTCATGGTGAAATTATTGTGGGCATTTAGGTATAAAAAGAATTCCTCAAACTTCTGAACCAAACCAGTCCAGCGGATGAAGATATCATCAACATACCTGAAAGAACAGTGCAGAAACTTAAATAAGGATAGAATGTAGAGAAAACAAAAAGTTCAAACGCTGCCAGTTAAGGTTGGTGAACGTGCTAAATGGCATTACCTATTGTTGCTAAAGATGAGCGAATTTTTGAAAAATTTGATTCGGCTGATTCGCCAAATTTTCTGAAAAAATTTGTTTCGATCCCAATTTATTTGCGGCGAATCACAATTAAAAACGGCTATTTCTCGCCTACAGAGAGCCTCAACAGAGATTTAGAACACTTTGCCTTGCTGTAACACGTATAGGGTGTGTGCTGGGTTAGTGAAAAAATACTGTTATTCAGTATGACATGCAGATCAGAGGTGTCGCTATAAGAATCACTGTAGCAGAGCGGCACAATGACAGAGCCTGGAGGTGACATCAGTATGAGGAGACCATATAGTGGCTGAATGACACAGCGTGGAGGTGGCGGCAGCATGAGGAGAACATATAGTGGCTGAATGACACAGCCTGGAGGTGGCGGCAGCATGAGGAGACCACATAGTGGCTGAATGTAACAGCATGGAGGTGGCGGCAGAATGAGGAGAACATATAGTGGATGAATGACACAGCCTGGAGTTGGCAGCAGCATGAGGAGACCACATAGTGGCTGAATGTTCACAGCCTGGAGTTGGCGGCAGCATATAGTGGCTGAATGACACAGCCTGGAGTTTGCGGCAACATGAGGAGAACATAGAGTTGCTGAATGATACAGCCTGGAGTTTGCGGCAGCATGAGGAGAACATATAGTGGCTGAATGACACAGCATGGAGGTGGCGGCAGCATGAGGAGAACATATAGTGGATGAATGACACAGCCTGGAGTTGGCAGCAGCATGAGGAGACCACATAGTGGCTGAATGTTCACAGCCTGGAGTTGGCGGCAGCATATAGTGGCTGAATGTTCACAGCCTGGAGTTGGCGGCAGCAAATAGTGGCTGAATGACACAGCCTGGAGTTTGCGGCAACATGAGGAGAACATATAGTTGCTGAATGACACAGCCTGGAGTTTGCGGCAGCATGAGGAGAACATATAGTGGCTGAAGGACACAGCATGTAGGAGGCGGCAGCATGAGGAGACCACACAGTGACTGAATGACACAGCCTGGAGTTGGCGGCAGCATACAGTGGCTGAATGACACAGCCTGGAGTTTGCGGCACCATGTGAAGACCATACAGTTGCTGAATGACACAGCCTGGAGTTGGCAGCAGCATGAGGAGAAGATATAGTCACTGAATGACACAGGGTGGAGGTGAAGGCAGTATCAGGAGAACATATAGTGGCTGAATGACACAGCCTGGAGTTGGCAGCAGCATGAGGAGACCGCATAGTGGCTGAATGACACAGCCTGGAGTTTGCGGCAGCATGAGGAGAACATATAGTGGTTGAATGACAAACTGTGGAGGTGGCAGCAGCATGAGAACATATAGTGGCTGAATGACACAGCCTAGAGTTGGCGGCAGCATATAATGGCTGAATGACACAGCCTGGAGTTGGCTGCAGCATGAGGAGACCATTTAGAGGCTGAATGACAAATCGCAGAGGTGGTGGCAGCATGAGGAGAACATATAGTGGCTGAATGACACAGCCTGGAATCGGCAATAGCATAAGGAGAACATATAGTGGCAGTATGAGACAGCTTGGAGCTGGCTTCTGCATGAGGAGAACATATGGTGGAAGAATGAGACAATCTGGAGGTGGCAGCATCAGGAGTCCTGAAAGTGACCCGATGACAGAGTAGTGCGGTGGGTGGCAATACCAGTACCCAGTGACGAAGGTGGGTGAAAAAAGGAGAACTTGGCATCAGATGTGTGGCATCAGATGGGTGGCAGGATCAGAATAGTAGCTGAGGCAGGTAGGCAGAAGAAAACGGTCTCTTTTGTAAAAGTGTTAGTGTGCACAAGTATTGAGGATATGAATTACGTAAAACTTAATTTTTAATAATATGCTTAGGATAAACTATATGGACCCCACAGTTTTTTTTTTTTTTTTATTAAACAAAAGGGAAGGTATGCAGAAAACACCATGTGCCACCTACACCACCAAGTATTGATGTGATGCAAAGACCTCTAGAAGGTGGAAGGAAACAACCGGTGGGGGTAAAAACTTCCCCTGTAAGGCCCCACTCTCGCATCATCAATTCCCTTCTTTGCAAGTGTTACCTGCCCTAAAAAAGGGCAGCCCCACACAGGAACCTCTCCCTATTTCCACCTACAAACACTGCCATTTCCCAGGGTTTTTAGGTGGAAATAGGGATTGTTTCCTGTGTGGGGCCGCCATTTTTAAGACGAATAACACTTTCCTCGAAAAGGTAGAGGGGAACAACGTATGGTCGATTGTAGCAGGTGGGGGTAAAAACTTCCCCTGTACTCTCCCCCTATTAATTCCCTTCTTGGCAAGTGTTACCCACCCAAAAAAGGTGGCCCCACACAGGAAACTCTCTCTATTTCCTCCAAAAAACCATGGGAAATGGCAGTGTTTTGTAGGGAGAAATAGGGAGTGGTTCCTGTGTGGGGCTACCATTTTTAGGGCGAGTAACACTTGCAAAGAAGGGAATTAATAATGCGAGAGTAGGGCCTTACAGGGGAAGTTTTTACCCCCACCGGTTACAAAGGACTATACGTTGTTCCCTTCCACCTTTTAGAGGTCTTTGCATCACATCAATACTTGGTGGTGTAGGTGGCATATGGAGTTTTTTGCACACCTTTCCTTTTGTTTGCTTTCAAAAAAATGTTGAGTACATATATTTTATCCTAAGAAAAGTTAAGTTTTAGCTAATGCATATCCTCAATAGTTACTTGGGTCTGATGGCAAGGAATGTCTGTAACTGGGGAGCAGCACCTTTAACATGTTTTGCACTATCCATATTTGTGAAATGTTGGTGTGGCACCATGGTCAATCTACTCTGATGCATCTGGCATTGGTGGATGGAAATCCTGGCTGATCTATGCCTGATTCATCTTCACAAAGGTCAGTCTCTCCACATTTTTCATGAACAGACAAGTTCTCCTTGGGGTTACTATACAAGGCTCCCGGCGCTGAACGACCACAACAGGTGAAGGATTAAAAGGATTTATTTGTCTAGAATGCAACACGTTTCGCTGCGCATGCGCAGCTTCGTCAGGCATGATGAAGGCATGATGCCTGATGAAGCTGCGCATGTGCAGCGAAACGCGTTGCATTCTGGACAAATAAATCCTTTTAATGCTTCACCTGTTGTGGTCGTTCAGCGCTGTGGAGCCGGGTTCTGAAGCCTTGTATTTCTTTGCCTGATATTTACCGGAGGGCAGCAGACGACCTAACCTATTTCTATGCCTACATCATTGTTGTGTATGAAGTTGCACAACCACCCAGGGTGAGCATTTCATTTATATAATTACCTCACCATTGGATCGCAAACGTTACTACTCTATGGAGCGCCTGTTTTCCTTATTCCTTGGGGTTACTATGGCCTGCAAAACACTAAACACCCGCTCTGATGGCACACCACTGGCCGGGCAGGACATCTTTTCCAGGGAAAACTCTGCTAGTTGCGGCCACAAATCAAGTTTGTCTGCCCAGAAGTCAAACAGATCTTCAAGGTGTGTTGGCATGGTCATGTCAAGGTATGCCTTCACCTGCTGGTTCAGGTCCTGCTCCAGGTCTACCTGATGCTGATGAGTTGCTTCACTATGCAGGTGAAGAAAGCTACTCATCAGTGACTGGCTGCTGCTGATGGAGCTGGTACTGCCCCTCCCAAGCAGCCATAGAAGTGGAAGGTGGGCGCAGAGGGCCCCCCCAAGTCAGACCTGTGAGAGGATGGACTATGGCGCAGATAGGCCACAGCCAATTGACTACGTTAGATGTCTCTGTAGTAGGTCAGTTTGTCCTCCCTCTCAGTGGGTGTGAAAAAGGCCCCCATTTTGTGCCGTAGCAAGGGTCCAATAAGGTGGAGAGCAAGAAGCCATCCCGCTGCCAAATGGTGACAATTCAGTGGTCACTACGCAAGCGAGCATGCATTGTGCCATTTGTGCCTCGGAGGGACTCCCTGCCTTCATCTCCCCTGCATACTGCTACGGTGTGTCTGGGCCCTGTGTTTTGCCTTCCTCATAAGCCTCTAGCTCCTCTTGCTCTTCCGCTCCTGTCAGATGACTAGAAAAACGGCCCTTCTCGCAAAACCTAAACTGTGCTCCACTGTGCCCCTCCCCTTTCTCCTCCTCCTCCAGTTCAGCCCCCACAGGGTTCAGGTGGCTGTGAGATGTAGGCGCTATGTGTCCAGTGCCCTGACCAGCCATTGTTTCCAATACATGTTGTAGTAGATAAAGCAGTGGAATGAAGTTGTTCATCCTGTAATCTTGCCGACTGACAAATAATGTGGCTTCCTCAAAGTGCCTGAGCGAACGGCAAGTGTCACGTATGAGCTGCCACTGGTTGACATTAATAGTTACACAGGGGAGTCCCCCTATCCGCTTGGATCATCAAAAAATCAGTGATGGCTTTTCTCTGTTCGTATAGTCGATACAACATATGGAGGGTGGCATTCCAACGTGTGGAAACGTTGCGAATCAGACTCTGTTGGGGGATGCCATTCTGACACTGCAGCTCTAAGAGGGTGTGCTTTGCGGTGTACAAGTGGCTGAAGTGCATGCAAAGTTTCCTTCCCATTGTTAGGATGTCTTGCAGATGGGGGGGAACACTACAGGAACCACTTGACAACCAGATTGAACAGGTGTGCCATGCAGGGTGCATGGCTAAGGCTTCCTTGTCGCAGCGCTGACAAAATGTTCTTCCTGTTGTCGGTCACCATGGTTCCCATTTTCAGTTTTCATGGAGTAAGCCATGATTCGATTTCTTTATGAATTACTTTTAGCAGTTCCTCCCTTGTGTGACTCTGTTTGCAAAGGCAAACCATGTGAAGAGCAGCGTGACACCGCCGTGCCCTGCACATATGGTATGCTGGAGGGGCACTGAGACTTGTCCGTGCAGTGGAGGCTGAGGAGACATTGGAGGATGAGGAGGCGGAGTTGCACACTGTCACAGGACCAACAGCCTGAGAGCGTGGAGGCGGAAGCGGCGTGACCTGTCCAAGTTGCTATTGTGGCTTTGCAGGAACAACATTCACCCAGTGGGCCGTAAAGGACATGTATTGCCCCTGACCGTAGTTACAGCTTCACACGTTGGCGCTGCCATGCACATTGGTACACACGGGCTGACCCACCTTCTGTTCCACAAAATTGTGCAGGGGGGGTATTGCCTTCTTCGCAAAGAAATGGCAGCTTGGGACTCTCCACCTCGGCTAAGCACAAGCCATCAGTTTTCTAAAAGGTGCAGAGTCCACCACTTGAAAAAGGGAGGGACTGCAGCACCAGCAACTTGGACAGGAGCACATTCAGCTTCTGCGTCATTAGATGAGTGGGCGCATACTGTTGTCTCTTGGACATGGCTTCGCCGATGGTTTACTGGCAGAATGACTGACTTGAAGTAGGAGGAGCAGGAGCATCTGGAGCTACGGAAGATGGGTATGACACACAGCTCCCTTCGGCTGAGGTGGTGGAGCCTTGGCTGACTGAAACAGGGAGCGGCGTGCCACTGAGTGATGCAGCAGGCTGGACCACAACTTCGGAGCCACGGTTCACGCAGGTCGTTTTATGGTGATGCAGCATATGTTGAGGCAGGGCCGTGGTACCAACATTGGGACCCTGGCCATGATTCACCTTATGCCGGCACATCTTGCATGTGGCCATGTTAACCTCCTCCAGATGCTTGATGAAAAACTGACACACAGCCGAGTAGCTGATTTTCCCACCAACAGTCCCCACTGACTGACTGCTACTGCCGCCGTCTCCAGGAACCCCAGTTCCATTACCTCCTGGGAAGGTAGGCTGCCGTGAAGCAGGTGGTCTACCCCGGGCATGTTTGGCTCCAGACTTTCCACTTCTGCCACCATGCTGACTGCCAACCATGCTACCTACCACCTTGCTGGCTCAACTGCTGTATGGGCAACCTGCAACCCTCTTCTCCTGATGATGAGGAAGCCCCTTCTGCATCCGGCTCCCAAGTGCGATCGGCTTCATCATCATCGAGTTGTCTGTGCATGTCACTGATGTCCTCCTCAGGTTCCTCAAAAGCGTCTGCTTAAGGAGCCTGAACGCTCGCAACACCACCTCCCACGCCACTCTCCTCATCACTACTTGCCCGCCTAGTGGAGAAAGCGGAGGATGTCCTTCACTTCTTGGCTGGGCAGTAGCTGCTGACTGTCCTCTATTAGATTGTCCTCACTAAAAAGTGGAGCTGAACCAACAGCATAAGATACTTCTGTGGGGGAGGGAACAGCATAGGACAGAGGCAATGGGAGGACAGGGACTGTTCCCGGGCCATGCCAACTGAGGGTTGTGTCTGAGGAACCCACCAACTGTTTACTAGGGGTGTCAGATGTCACTTGTAGTGAAGTGGATGACTCTGTTAACCAATCGATGACGACAGATGGGTTGCTGGTCCAGACACGACCGCTAGCTGATATCGGGAGCTCTGGCCTCTCACTGCGACTCCTGCTGCCACTCGCCTCTAGTCTGAGGTGACCTCTGCCTGATGAATTTAGGCCTCTGCCACTCCTCTGTGCACATCCTGGCACTTCTCTGCCTGACATACTTAGTGCGTAATAAGGAGTTTTTGGCATCTTCCCTATCCCGATTGAAGACATTTTTAAGAAATAAAGAAGTTTTTGCATCTAACCCGTGAGTTGCCGCTTTTTCAACTCCTTCCCAATTGTATTACGGAGCTGCTTCTCTATATAGCTGCAGCTGTTTCTACGATATCGGTGCTTGCTGTGCACAGTTTAAAGGGACGGTGTGGTCAGGGCCAGCCTTAGGTGTTCAGGCGCCCTGTACGAGCTAACCTAGCTGCGCGCCCCCCCAATAAACGTACACAAAGAGGAAAAAAAGATTTGTGACAAATATTTTTTTATATCTAATCAGTCCCCTGCCCCCTTAATCAGTCCCATGTACCCCTTCACTAGTCCCTTGCCCCCCTTAATCAGATACACCCCACATTAGGTGCAATATAGTTCCCCCACATTAAGTGCAGTATAGTTCCCCCACATTAGGTGCAGTATAGTTCCCACGTGGTGAGTGGGCTTGTACTTTTTGATCAAAAATGTATACTAACAACCTGTTCGTTTTTGATATTATGCTGAGAAGCAATCAGATCACTATACAAGATTGTAGATGTGCACCATGTCGGTTTTCTACCCGAATTCACGCAGTATAGTTCCCCCACATTAGGTGCAATATAGTTCCCCCACCACATTAGGTGCAATATAGTTCCCCACATTAGGTGCAGTATAGTTCCCCCACATTAGGTGCAGTATAGTTCCCCCACATTAGGTGCCATATAGTTCACCACATTAGGTGCAGTATAGTTCCCCCACATTAGGTGCAGTATAGTTCCCCCAAATTAGGTGCAGTATAGTTCCCCCAAATTAGGTGCAGTATAGTTCCCCCACATTAGGTGCAATATAGTTCCCCCACCACATTAGGTGCAGTATAGTTTTCCCACATTAGGTGCAGTATAGTTCCCCCACATTAGGTGCAATATAGTTCCCCACATTAGGTGCAGTATTGTTCCCCCACATTAGGTACAGTATAGTTCCCCACATTAGGTGCAGTATAGTTCCCCCCATTAGGTGCAGTATAGTTCCCCACATTAGGTAGTAGCAGGTTCCCCACATTAGGTAGTAGCAGGTTCCCCACATTAGAGAGTAGCAGGTTCTCCCCCCCCCCCCACACACACACACATAGACAGACACCCAAACATGCACACCCACACATGCACACACACACCCACACCGACAGACACCCACACATAGACACACTTACCTGTCCTGCGCTGCGCTTCTCTCCGGCGTCGGCCTGACGAGTGACGTCACTGACGTCTTCCTGTGCGGGTCTACGGAGGTACGTCACATGCGCGGCGTCCCTCTTTAGACTCGGGCCGGCCAGCCAACCAGAGACTTGGAGGAGGGTGGGGTAAGTCAAACCTCCCTGTGTAATGAAGAAAACTGTGCCCTGAAGCGGAATGTGACCCTCCGCATAAGGACACAGTTGAGGGAGGGTAATGGAATGAGAGGGAGCGGCCTGCAAAGCAGAAAACTGTGTCCCTGTGCGGAGGGTCACATTCCGCTACAGGGCACAGTTTTCTTCATTACACCTGCATTTAGCGCTGCTTGCCCGAAGCAGTGCTAAATGTCTGAAGAAGTTACCTGCCCGGCGCCCGGACTGCACGTCGGGCAATACAAATTACATATACCTGGTGCGAGCCGCACAGCTCCCACACCCCTAAGGCCGGCCCTGGGTGTGGTAGTGGCGACTTTCTATTATTGCTACTGTAAACCCCCTCCTCATGTAATAACCTTATTACTGGGATGACACACTGTAAAAAACCTCCTCCTCATGTGATCTCCTTACTACTAGGGTGACACACTGTAACAAACCAACTACTCATGTAATCTTCTGACTACTAGGGTGACACACTGTACCAAACTCCTCCTTAAGTAATCTTCTTACTACAGGGGTAACACTGTAACCAACCTCCTCCACACGTAATCTCCTTATTACTGGGGTTACCCACTTTAACAAACCGCCTTGTCATGTAATAACCTCAGTATTGGGGTAACACATTGTAACAAACCCCCTCCTGATGCCATTTCCTTAAATGGGTACTCCGTTGGGAAAAAAAATGTTTTAATCAATTGGTGCCAGAAAGTTATACCGATTTGAAAATGTATTCTATTTAAAATCTTAATCCTTCCACTGCTTATCAGCTGCAGTATGCTCCAGAAAAAGTTCTCTTTTTGAATTTCTTTTCTGTCTGACCACAGTGCTTTCTGCTGACACCTCTGTCCATGTCAGAAACTGTCCAGAGTAGGAGCAAATACCCATAGCAAACCTCTCCTGCTCTGAAGTTCCTGACATGGACATAGGTGTCAGCAGAGAGCACTGTGGTCAGACAGAAAGGAAATTCCTCTGGAAAATACAGCAGCTGATAAGTACAGGAAGGATATGTTTCTGCTTGGGACAGAGTGTTGCACTGAAGCATTCTCTCAATCAGAGTAGTTGAGGAAAGATGTGTGAGGAGGTGTGCCTTCTCACAGCCAATCACAACATCTCACACACTGCACTGCTCTCTGTGTGTTCAGAAATCTTCACTTCTTCACACAGGGAGCATGCGCAAAGGATTCTAAAGCCCGCCCTCACTTGTATTCCAACAGAGTAGCAGCATTGCCACAGTCGGTTAGGAGATATATGGGGACCCCCAGAGGCCACTTTTATAGGAGCAATTTTCTAAGGGAAACTGCAAAAAAGTACTGAAACAGTATTAGAGATATTGTTTTAAAAAATATACTTTTTCGTCACAGTGGCCATTTAAGTTAGCCCTATGTCAGTTCTATTAATCATTCAAAGATGTTCCCAATGGGAGCCACATCCATACCCTGGAAGTTCCTTTGGGTAGAGGAACTATCACAGTTATGTACACCAGCTCCCAGGTAGAGGAGGCTTAGGATTGGCCTGCACAACACAAATAACTAACTGGGTACAGGACCACAGGGATATTGGTGGGCACCTCCAAAACTCTGTTACACATACGTAAGGGTGTATTCACTCAAAGTTTATTTTATGCTTTGATTTTTGAGGGACTGGTGTGTATGCAGGTGTGCATATTGCATGCATGCAAGTGTGTACAGTATGTGAAGCAATTGTAGGCAATGTGGAGCATGTTTGCCCCCTCTTTTAACAGCAGTATTATTCAGTTCTTCTTGAAATAACTAGATATGCTTATAACATGCATTGAACATGGTGATTAGGGTTTGCTATAAGAAAAATTATTCATTCCACATCTATCACACTGACCTTTTTTTTTTACTGACGGGGGGGGGGGGGGAAATACCTCATACTAGTGTACTGGATTTATCAAGTGAACACACCTACACATAAATCTGGCTATTCGGAGATAGCCATAAACTGTATCAAATTTGGTGCATGAGGGAGATCCCTGAAAAACTATGTCCCATGATATGTAAACCCTACTTACTTGGTGAGTGAGGCAGAGATCTGCAAGAAGTAGAAAAGTTTGGAATTTTTTAGCGATCTGCGCCAGGCTCAGGGTAACATAAAATACTCCATTTCGCTTGGATGCTATTTTACAAAAAAATGCTTCACAAGTTAAAGGATACTCGTTTGGCGTCTTTAATTATGGATTACAATGTAAAACAACTAAACATACTTGGATGCTGGGGATTCTCACCAAAGTCATTGTAACAATAAGTATATTATGACTAACCTTACAAATTTTCTGTAGTAGATCTAGCTTGCGTTCGATAGCACCAATTATCTCTGATATAGTTGTTTGCAGCAAAATGCAGAACACACGTTCTGAAAAATTTGGTATTGTTGTTAGCTCATAAAGGAACCTGTAGAATAAACAAAATCACAAGTTTACATTACATTAGGCTTTTATTACAAATAAAATAAAAATGTATTAAATTAAAAAAAACTTTTTTGAAACAGAAACATCCTTTTTCAACTTACATTATTTATAGTCTGTACTACAAACAAAAAAAAACTGAAGTTTAAATGAAAAATAAATATGGAGTTTTATGAAAACTGCCTTTGATACCCACATCAACCAATCTAAGTTCATATTAATCCCTTAAGGACACAGGTTTTTTCATTTTTGCACTTTAGTTTTTTCCACCTCACCTTCTAAAAATTTGACCACTTTCACTTTAAGCATTAATAACTCTGGGATGATTTTACCTTTCATTCTGATACATATTCTACTTTATGTTAGTGGTAAAATTTTGACGATACTTACATAATTTCTTGGTGAAAAATTCAAACATTTCATGAAAAAATTGAAAATGTTGCATTTTTCGAGCTTTGAAGCTCTCTGCTTGTAAGGAAAATAGACATTTTGATTCATAAATACAATAAGTCTACTTTATGTTTGGATCATAAAGTTAACATGTTTTTACTTTTGGAAGACATCAGAGGGCTTCAAAGTTCAGCAGCAATTTTTCACAAAATTTTCAAAATCAGAATTTTTCATGGACCAGTTCAGTTTTGAAGTGGATTTGAAGGGCTTTCTTATTAGAAATACTCCACAAATGACCCCATTATAAAAACTGCACCCCTCAAAGTATTCAAAATGACATTCAATAAGTGTGTTAACCCTTTAGGTGTTTCACAGGAATAGCAGCAAAGTGAAGGAGAAAATTCAAAATCTTCATTTTTTACACTTGCATGTTCTTGTAGACCCAGTTATAGAATTTTAAAAGGAGAAAAATCCTCTCAAAATGTGTAATCCAATTTCTCTCGAGTAAGGAAATACCTCATATGTGTATGTCAAGTGTTCGGCGGGCGCAGTAGAGGGCTCAGAAGGGAAGGAGCGACAATGGAATTTTGGGAAGTGAGTTTTTCTGAAATGGATTTTGGGGGGCATGTCACATTTAGGAAGCCCCTATGGTGCCAGAACAGCAGAAAACCCCACACATGGCATACCATTTTTGAAACTACACCCCTCAAGGCACGTAACAAGGGCACCAGTGAGCCTTAACACCCGACAGGTGTTTGATGACTTTTTGTTAAAGTCGGATGTGCAAATGAAAAAATTTTTTTTCACTAAAGTGCATTTTCCCCCCAAATTTACCATTTTTATAAAGGGTAATGGGAGAAAATGCCCCACAAAATTTGTAACCTCATCTCTTCTGAGTATGGAAATACCCCATGTTAGAACCTAAAATGCTCTGCGGGCGAACTACAATGCTCAGAAAAGAAGGAGTCACATTTGGCTTTTTGAAGGCAAATTTTGCTGAAATAGTTTTTGGGGGGCATGTCGCATTTAGGAGGCCCCTGTGGTGCCAGAATAGCAAAAAAAAAAACATTGCATACTATTTTGGAAACTACACCCCTCAAGGAACGTAACAAGGGGTACAGTGAGCCTTAACACCTCACAGGTAATTCACGATTTTTTGTTAAAGTTGGATGTGTTAATGATAAAAAAAAATTCACTAAAATACATTTTTTCCCCCCAAATTTTACATTTTTACAAGGGGTAATAGGAGAAAATTACCCCCAAAATTTGTAAACCCATGTGTAGACGTCAAGTGCTCTGCGGGCGAACTACAATGCTCAGAAGAGGAGGAGCACCACTGAGCTTTTGGAAAGATAATTTGTTTGGAATGGAAGTCAGGGGCCATGTGCGTTTACAAAGCCCCTCGTGGTGCATTAAGCATTTACACCCCACTGGCATTTGACAGATCTTTGGAACAGTGGGCTGAGCAAATGAAAAATTTAATTTTTCATTTTCACGGACCAGTGTTCCAAACATCTGTCAGACACCTGTGGGGCGTAAATGCTCACTATACCCCTTAATCCATTACATGAGGGGTGTCGTTTCCAAAATGGGGTCACATGTGGGGGGGGTCCATTGTTCTGGCACTAAGGGGGCTTTGTAAACACACGTGGCCTTCAATTCCAGAGCATTTTACGCCCAGATATGGGGTATTTCCGTACTCAGGAGAAATTGCTTTACAAATTTTGGGGGTCTTTTTTTACTTTTACCTCTTGTGAAAATAAAAAGTATGGGGCAACATCAGCCTGTTAGTGTAAAAAAATAAAAACAAATTTACACTAACAGGCTGGTGTAGACCTCAACTTTTCCTTTTCATAAGGGGTAAAAGGAGAAAAAGCCCCCCAAAATTTGTAGTGCAATTTCTCCCGAGTACGGAAATAGCCCTAAACTGTTTCCTTGACAGTGCTCCAAAGTGAGAGAGCGCCATGCGCATTTGAGGACTAAATTAGGGATTGCATAGCGGTGGACATAGATTCTATGCCAGTGATTCCCAAACAGGGTGCCTCCAGCTGTTGCTAAACTTCCAGCATGCCTGGACAGTCAGTGGCTGTCCAGAAAGGCTGGGACTTGCTTTTTTGCAACAGCTGGAGGCTCCGTTTTGGAAACACTGCTGTTCAATATGTTTTTCATTTTTATTGGAGGGGGGGGGACAGTGTAAGGGGGTGTATATGTAGTGTTTTACCCTTAATTATGTGGTAGTGTAGTGTAGTGTTTTTAGGGTACATTCGCACGGGCGGATGTTTACAGTGAGTTTCCCGCTAGGAGTTTGCGCCGCAGTTCATACTTGAAGCAGGAAACTTACTGTAAACCCGCCCATGTGAATATACCAAGTACATTCATATGGGGGGGGGGGGAACCTTCAGTTGTTTCAAAACTACAACTCCCAGCATATACTGACAGATTGTGCATGCTGGGAGTTGTACTTTTGCAACAGCTGGAGGCACACTGGTTGGAAAACCTTCAGGTTTTGTTACCTAGCTCAGTATTTTCCAACCAGTTTTGCAAAACTACAACTTGATAGCCGAAGGGCATGCTGGGAGATGTAGGTATGCAACAGCTGGAGGTACACAACTACAACTCCCAGCATGCCGAGACAGCTGTTTGCTGTTTGGGCATGCTGGGATTTCCAGTTTTGCAACATCTGGAGGGCTACAGTTTAGAGACCACTGAACAGTGATCTCCAAACTGTGGCCCTACAGATGTTGCAAAACTACAAATCCCAGCATGCCCAGACAGAAAACTGCTGTGTGGGCATGCTGTGATTTGTAGTTTTGCAAGATCTAGAGGAATACAGTTTAGAGATCACTGCACAGTGATCTCCAAACTGTAGCCCTGCAGCTGTTGCAAAACTACAAATCCCAGCATGCCCAAACAGCAAACCGCTGTCTGGGCATGCTGGGAGTTGTAGTTTTGCAACATCTGGAGGTCTCAGACTGTAGCCTTCCAGATGTTGCTAGGCAACTCATCGGATTCTGAAGGATCCAGGGAGCCAGCTGCACGACTTCGCCGCCCGCCGATCACAGTCGCCGATCGCCGCCACCGCTGATGGGTAAGTGGACTTCGGCGCCTGTCCTCTGTCTGTTTCCCCATCCTGCCCACGGCCACCTCACTTCTATCCCTTCAGGAGGATCGTGGGTGTATCGCCCTTATTTTCCGGGTCACCAGGTCACCATAGACCCTTATGACATGGCGGGGCTGATGACCCCCCTGGGCATTTGCGAGGGGTAACTGCTGATCGATATCATCAGTCACCACGGTCCGGTCCACGCCTGGCGCGCGGCAGGGACCGAATTTCCCCTAACTTCCAGGGAGCTTAGATGTACCCGTACGTCCTTGGTCCTTAAGGGGTTAAGGACCAAGCGTTTCTCTGTTTTTGCACTTTTGTTTTTCCTCCTTACCTTTTAAAAATCATAATCCTTTCAATTTTGCACCTAAAAATTCATATGAGGGCTTATTTTTTGCATCACCAATTCTACTTTGTAATGACATCAGTCATTTTACCAAAAAATTTATGGCGAAACGGAAGAAAAAAAATCATTGTGCGACAAAATTGAAGAAAAAACAATTTTGTAAATTTTGGCGGCTTCCATTTCTACACCGTAAATTTTTCAGTAAAAATGACACTATCATTATTCTGTAGGTCCATATGATTAAAATGATACCCTATTTAAATAGGTTTGATTTTGTCGTACTTTTGGAAAAAATCATAACTACATGCACGAAAATTAATACATTTAAAATTGTCCTCTTCTGACCTCTATAACTTTTTTCTTTTTCCGCGTATTATGGCTTATTTTTGGCACCCTGATTTGAAGTTTTAATCGGTACTATTTTTGTTTTGATCAGACTTTTTTATTGCTTATTATTCCTTTTTTCATGGTATGAAAAGTGACCAAAAATACGCTATTTTGGACTTTGGAATTTTTTTGCGTGTACGCCATTGACCGTGCGGTTTAATTTACGATATATTTTTATAGTTCAGACATATACGCACGTGGCGATACCATATATGTTTATTTTTATTATGGTTATATATTTTTTATATGGAATTTTGGGAAAGGGGGGTGATTTAAACTTTTAATAAGGAAGGTGTTTTTTTTTTAATTTTTTCAACTTTTTTTTTTCTTACACTTTTAGTCCCTTTAGGGGACTTTTAGGAGGAATCGTTTGATTCTTCATACAGATCAATGGGATTACATACAACAATCCCATTGATCTGTGTGCTCTGCGCTCGATTGATAAAGTCTGGCCTTGCCAGACTTTATCATTCTGAGCACCGGAGCCGCCGCAGCAGGAGAGGTAAGCCCTTCGGCTACCTCAGTAGTGGATCGACGCGCCCCCCCCCCCCTCGCGCACGCAATCGCGCTGTGGGGGGGCTATCCACCCCACTGGACCACCAGGGACTGGATACAGGCACCTTTAGACGCCACTGTCAACTTTGACGATGGCGATCTAAAGGGTTAATAGTCGGCCGCGGCGGTTGCCGCATGTCGGCTATTAACGCCGCCCCCCAGCTACAGGAATCAGCCGGGGGCCGGCCGGCGTGATGCAGGCTCGTGTCGGGAGCCCGCGTCATACCCAGTTAGTGGCCATTGGATGAGCACAGACGTCCATGATCGTTATCGGGTTAAAAATGTCCTCTTCTGACCCCTAGAGCTCATTTTTTGTGCCGTGATCTGTAGTTTTTATGGGTACCATTTTTGTTTTAATGGGACTTTTTGATAATTTTTTATACATTCTTTTAGGGTATACAAAGTGACCATGAATATGCAATTCTGGATTTTGTATTTTTTTACATATATGTCATTGACCATGCGGTTTAATTAACATTATATTTTTATAGTTCAGACATTTATGCATGCGGCAATACCACATGTTTATTTTTGTTTATATATACAGTACAGACCAAAAGTTTGGACACACCTTCTCTTTCAGAGTTTTCTTTATTTTCATGACTATGAAAATTGTAGATTCACATTGAAGGCATTAAAACTATGAATTAACACGTGGAATTATATACATAAAAAAGTGTGAAACAACTGAAAATATGTGATATTCTAGGTTCTTCAAAATAGCCACCTTTTGCTTTGATTACTGCTTTCCACACTCTTTGCATTCTCTTGTTGAGATTCAAGAGGTAGTCACCTGAAATGGTTTTCGCTTCACAGGTGTGCTGGTGTGGAGGAGGAGGTGTTATGGTGTGGGGGTGCTTTGCTGGTGACACTGTTGGGGATTTACTGAACCAGCATGTCTACCACAGCATCTTGCAGCGGCATACTATTCCATCTGGTTTGCGTTTAGTTGGACCATAATTTACTTTTCAACAGGACAATGACCCCAAACACACCTCCAGGCTGTGTAAGGGCTATTTGACCAAGAAGGAGAGTGATGGGTGCTGCGACAGATGACCTGGCCTCCACAGTCACCGTACCTGAACCCAATCAAGATGGTTTGGGGTGAGCTGGACCACAGAGTGAAGGAAAAAGGGCCAACAAGTGCTAAGCATCTATGGGAACTCCTTCAAGACTGTTGGAAGAACATTTAAGGTGACTACCTCTTGAAGCTCATCAAGAGAATGAGTGTGGATAGCAGTAATCAAAGCAAAAGATTGTTAGAATCTAGAATATTACATATTTTCACACTTTTTTGTTATGTATATAATTCCACATGTGTTAATTCACAGTTTTGATGCCTTCAGTGTGAAACTACAATTTTCATAGTCATGAAAATAAAGAAAACTCTGAATGAGAAGGTGTGTCCAAACTTTTGGTCTGTACTGTATTTTTTTATGGGAAAAGGGGGGTGATTGATACTTTTATTAGGAAAGGGGTTAAATCACATTTATTAACTATTTTTGAACTACTTTTTTTTTACTTTTTTTTTCATTAGATAGCATACACTGGTCAATGATATGCCATAGCATAGCATAGATCAGTGTTATTGGTGCTCGATTGCTTCAGCCTGCTGAGGCTGACTGGAGCCTTGAAGAACCAATCAGATGGTGAGGAGGCAGGTAAGGGCCCTCTCGCCGTTCTCACAGCTGATCAGGAAATCGGGATTTCCCGCAATGATCCTGATCAGCTCTGCTGAGCTGCCGGAAGTGTATTTTCTGAATTTTAGTTGCTGCGATCAACTTTGATTGCAGTATCTAAAGGGTTATTGATGGGCATTGGCCCAATCACCAGAGTCCAACATTAGTAGCAGGTTCTGGCTGCTGATAGCAACCAGGACCAAAAGGATATGAAGCAAGCTCAGTTCCTGAGTTTGCTTAACCCCTTCAGGACCAGGCCACTTTAGACCTTAGGACCAAAGCGTTTTTTGAACATCTGACCACTGTCACTTTAAACATTAATAACTCTGGAATGCTTTTAGTTATCATTCTGATTCAGAGATTGTTTTTTCGAGACATATTCTACTTTAACATGGTGGAACATTTTTGTGGTAACTTGCATCCTTTCTTGGTGAAAAATCCCAAAATTTGATGAAAAAATTGAAAATTTAGCATTTTTCTAACTTTGAAGCTCTCTGCTTGTAAGGAAAATGGATATTCCAAATACATTTTTTTCTTATTCACATATACAATATGTCTACTTCATGTTTGCATCATAAAATTGAAAAGTATTTACTTTTGGAAGACACCAGAGGGCTTCAAAGTTCAGCAGCAATTTTCCAATTTTTCACAAAATTTTCAAACACACTATTTTTCAGGGACCAGTTCAGGTTTGAAGTGGATTTGAAGGGTCTTCATCTTAGAAATATCCCACAAATAACCCCATTATAAAAACTGCACCCCCCAAAGTATTCAAAATGACATTCAGTCAGCGTTTTAACCCGTTTTAACCCTTTAGCAGCAAAAAAATTCACAATCTTCATTTTTTACACTCGCATGTTCTTGTAGACCCAATTTTTGAATTTTTACAAGGGGTAAAAGGAGAAAATGTATACTTTTATTTGGAGCCCAATTTCTCTCGAGTAAGCACATACCTCATATGTATGTAAAGTGTTCGGCGGGCGCAGTATTTTTCTGTAATGGTTTTTGGGGGGCATGTTGCATTTAGGAAGCCCCTATGGTGCCAGAACAGCAAAAAAAATAAATAAACACATGCTATACCATTTTGGAAACTAGACCCCTTGAGGAACATAACAAGGAATTAAGTGAGCCTTAATACCCCACAGGTGTTTCACGACTTTTGCATATGTAAAAAAAGAAAAGAAAAAAATTTCACTAAAATTTGTGTTTCCCCCCAAATTTCACAATTTTGCAAGGGTTAATAGTAGAAAATACCCCCCAAAATGTGTAACTCCATCTCTTCTGAGTATGGAGGTACCCCATAAGTTGACCTGAAGTGCACTACGGGCGAACTACAATGTTTAGAAGAGAAGGAGTCATATTTGGCTTTTTGAGAGCAAATTTTGCTCAGGGGCATGTCGCATTTAGGAAGCCCCTATGGTGCCATGACAGCAAAAAAAAAAAAACACATGGCATACCATTTTGGAAACTAGACCCCTTGAGGAATGTAACAAGGAACAAAGTGAGCCTTAAAGGGGTACACCGCCCCTAGACATCTTATCCCCTATCCAAAGGATCGCCGGTATCCCGCTGGTGGGGACCCCGGGGATCGCCGCTGCCGCACCCCGCTATCATTACTGCGCAGAGCGACTTCGCTCTGCACGTAATGATGGGCTCTTTAGAGCCAGATGTTGCCGAACTACAGCTCCCAGCATGCTTGGAGTTGTAGTTTTGCAACATCTGGAGGACTACAGTTTGCAGACCACTAATACAGTGGTTCCCAATCTGTGCCCTTCCAGATGTTGCAAAACTACAACTCCCAGTATGCCAAAACTGTCCAGGCATGCTGGGAGTTGTAGTTTTGAAGGGCCAGATGTTACAGAACTACAACTCCCAGCATGCCTGGACAGTAAGGGCATGCTGAGGATGTGTAGTTCTGCAACATTTGGAAGGGCACAGTGGTCTCCAAACTGTGGACCTCCAGATGTTGCAAAACTGCAACTCCCAGCATGCCCAGACGCCAAGGGCTGTCTGGGCATGCTGGGAGTTGTAGTATACAGGGTCCCATTACAGCAATGCATGTCGCTTTACAGCGACGTGCATTGCTGTAAAGGGCCCGCCGCCGTCTTCATCGCCGGCATCCGGATCTTCAGGGACGAGGTAAGTACCAGGGCCGGCCCCAGCACTCCCCCGTCCCCCGCCGTGTCCTCCGGTCTTCCTCCCGTCCTCTCCGGACTTCCAGGGGCCAAGCAGGCCCCCCCCCCTTGCGATTGGTTGGTTAGCTAACCGACAGATAGCAGGGGATAGGAGGAGGTGGCAGTTTTGCCACCTCACTCCTATACTCCAGCATGGTCCTGGCTGTCTGTGACAACCGGGATCATGCAAAATTACCGGGCAGTTGGGTCCCAGAGACCCGATCAGCCTGGTATCGCCGTAGATCACTGTTGTGATTTCAGCAGCGATTTGTGGTGATCGCCGACATGGGGGGCCTACATGGCCCCCCTCGGCGTTTGCCCTGGATGCCTGCTGAACGATTTCAGCAGGCATCCGGTTCCGATCTCTGCCCGGCGAGCGGCAGAGACCGGAATGACTCAGTACATAAGCAAACGTCCTTGGTCCTTAAGTACCAGGGTCCCAAGACGTATGCATACGTCTTGGGTCCTTAACAGGTTAATAGACCTGCTGCACAGCTGCGCTGGATATATACGGCGCAGGTCGTTAAGGGGTTAAAGTGAAACTGATCCCAGTATATTGGGTAATAGTGCAAGTGAACAGCATTACAATGAGGGGTCAGTTACGTGACTTGATGAAGTTTTAAAGGATTTATATCTCCATACTTCTAGTTCTATTGCACAGCTCTGTACAATGGAGATGGGGAGCTGGCTTGCCATGCTCCCCTGCCTCCTTAATATTCCCCATTCTGACAGTCTCTCTTATGAATAAGTAAAACTATTCACTCTCATGTCGCTAGGATCTATAGCGATCTGAGACCCTATGTCATGTGGTCCCTGAAACTATCCACACCAACAATAAAGACCATAATGAAACAATATTAATTCAAAATAAAAGTACCAGTATATTTTTATTGAGATACAAAAAATTATAAAAACACATAAAAAAGGTACTTTGTATTCTGCTGTACCTCTTGTATGTGTTTTATGTGTTTTTATAATTTTTTTTATCTCAATAAAAATATACTTTTATATTGAATTAATATTGATTCATCATGGTCTCTATTGTTGGTGTGGATAGCATGTGAGAGCCTGTACCTGTGCTCTGTTCTAAGCAGAGCAAAGGCGCTGGCAGGCTATCTTTATTTCTTAGTGATCAATTAATGAACTTACTATTTTGTGAATTTCCGCCAAAAACAGGAGTGGATCTTAGACACAGAAAAATTTGCTCTTGCTGACAAAAAAAAAAAAAAAAAGTAATGCACCAAAAAGGAGTTGTTGGAATCGAATAAAACTTTACCTGTGTTAAAGGGGTATTCCGGGGAACTAAACCCATAGCCCATCCTTTCCCTCTCACCAACCTATGAATTTGTCTAAATATAATTAATTAGCAATATAGAGTAGTTTCCCTCTTTCAGCTGTCACTTACATGCAGTAAGTGAGAGAACAATTTAATTTTTAGAGCAACTTTGTCTCCTCAGTGAGACCTAGCCCCTTCCCTTCAAGACAACACCACCTGATTTGTGTCTGATTTCTGTTTGGTCTAGAGCTCTGGCTGTACAAACACACCTCCCCTCCCCCTTCCCTACCTATGTGAGAGCTTGTGAGCTGTGGAGAAGAGCAGTGAAGACTCTTAGTAACAACTGAGCACATAGCTGCTGTTTTTCTGCTGAAAATCTAAATCACTGACTGATGCTATTCAGAGCACAGCATGTTTTATTGCTGGAGGAAGGATGGTCTGAAAGAAAAGACATGTACAGTGTGTGTGAGCTGCAGTGTAAGCATGCACACACATAGTGAAAGCAGTTGGCTGACAGCCATTACACAGAGCTGCACTGACTTCTGGGAGTTGTAGTCTGTGCTGCAAACAAGGAAAAAGTATTTAGGATACATGAGGGGCCAAAGGAGCTGCAAAAACCCATGGATAACTACAGGAGACACTGAACAGGTATTGTGGTGGCTTTGGGGCACTTTTATTTTTCTTAACTTCCCCGGAGTACCCCTTTAATATTAGAGTGAAAGTTTATTGGAGAAAACAGTATAATTTGCCCATAGATATTGTAGGTGGGCCTGCAGATTGCTGTGTGTGGGTGAGCATTGTTTTGGTGAAAATTAGTTTTTTGAAAGCCCTGCATGAGAGGCATTACATGTGGCTACTAGGGGTGACTATTGTATGTAATGATTCCCCAGATCATCACAGAAGCAGTTAGGAAAGTGTGTCATTCTAAATCAATGGCAGGATTAAAGTGCTCAAAAAAAGGCTTCCATACTTCAACACAATTGTCATCAGATCCCAAACAGAACCCGGTTTCAGTCTGCAGCAGTCCAGGTTTCTCATTCAGAACATCACTGCAAACGAAGGTGACAGTGTTTGTCTGTCAATGACAGGACATATAATGGGCACCAAAAAAACAAACTGCCTTCTGCTAAATGCCTGGAAATAGTCAGGACAGAACAAGTAGTGTATAATCAAGTTGTAAAATGTGTTTGCACAGTGCACAAAGAAACTGTTGGATCTTCTTTTAACACCTTACCACAGCTTGGTCACAACGGCCTAGATGGTGGGCAATTTTTTTTAAAAAGACCACCCTGCTTTTCTCTGGCCAATAATGTCACCCCCTCTTAAAGGCAGTCAACTGGGTAAAATGTCTTTGAGAGGTATGTCTAGCAGTCAACAACCTCACCAATCTACTCAAAAGTTTCCTCTGAGAGCCTTTTATAGGACAGCAGGGAAAGCACTTGTGCTCCCTTTTGTGGCAAGATCCAGTGTCTAATCACACCACATCTGTAATCATTTACTGCAAGTTTTGCAGAAATCTGACATTTTTTTTTTTGTTGTATTTTTAAAAATTTTTTGTCAGTTAGTGTGATATGTGTGAACCCAGCCTTAGGTCATAGACTAATGTGTAAAAAGAAGACCTATCACTCACCTTAATGGTATGCCCTTATACCCTGAGCACACACTCTCACGACAAAATTGCAGGGTCCTGATCACTTTTTCACAATCTGATTGGCGCTCCCTTTCTTTACTGCAGGAAGCCAAGTCAGTCTGTTGTAATGGAGCGCCCATAACATTGATCACTGAACTAAAAATTGCAACTAATAGTCCCCTATGGGGACTAAACAGTAGTGAATAAAGGTTAATAAATGTGAATAAGCCCTTTCTATAATAAAAGTTCAAATCACCCACATTTTTCTTTTTCTAAATAAAATAATGTAAACAAAAATAAACATAAAAAAATTTGGTATAATCATGTGAAAAATGTCCATACCATTAAACTCACCCGTGCCAGCTCACTACTATCCCTTCAGGGGGATCGTAGGTGTCTTTTACAACCGCGATCCCCCTTATATTCTGGGTCACCATAGACCCGCATGACCCGGATTCGGCGCAAATCGCTAGTGTGAATTCACATTCAGAAACGGGGGGGGGGGGGGGGGGGTTCTATTAAGGTTCTGTTACCTAACTCAGTATTTTCCAACCAGTGTGCCTCCAGCTGTTGCAAAACTACAACTCCCAGCATGATGTAGTTATGCAACAGCTGGAGGTACGCAACTACAACTCCCAGCATGCCGAGACAGCTGTTTGCTGTTTGGTCATGCTGGGATGTGCAGTTTTGCAATATCTGGAGAGCTACAGTTTAGAGACCACTGCACAGTGATCTCCAAACGGTGGCCCTACAGATGTTGCAATACTACAAATCCTAGCATGCACAGACAGCAAACTGCTGTGTGGGCATGCTGGGAGTTGTAGTTTTGCAAGATCTAGAGGGCTACAGTTTAGAGACCACTGTATAGTGGTCTCAAACTGTAGCCCTCCAGCTGTTGCGAAACTACAAATCCCAGCATGCCCAAACAGCTGTCTGGGCATGCTGGGAGTTATAGTTTTGCAACATCTGGAGCGCTACAGTTTAGAGACCACTGTATAGTGGTCTCAGACTGTAGTCCTCCAGATGTTGCTTGGCAACTCACCGGCTTCCGTACGATCAAGCGAGCCAGGCGCACGACATCGCCGCCCGCCGATCACAGTCGCCCGCTGCCTCCGTATGGGTAAGTGGATCTTCTGTCGTCGGTCCTCTTCGGTTTCCCCATCCAGCCCCGCCTATTGTGGGTGGGCAGAACGGGGAAACAGAAAGTTAACCCCCTCCCCCGATCGCTCCTGGCGACCAATAGCAGGGATAGGAGGGGTGGCACCCCTGCCAGCTCACTACTATCCCTTCAGGGGGATCGTAGGTGTCTTTGACAACCGCGATCCCCCTTATATTCTGGGTCACCATAGACCCGCATGACCCGGATTCGGCGCAAATCGCTAGTGTGAATTCACATTCAGAAATAGGGGGGGGGGGGGGTCTGATGACCCCCTGGGCATTTGCACGGGGTGCCTGCTGATAGATATCAGCAGTCACCCCGGTCCCCGAAATTCCCATGGGTGTACAGGTACGCCCTTGGTCCTTAAGTACCAAGGAGCCAGGGCGTACCCATACACCCTGGGTCCTTAAAAGGGTACTTCAGTGGAATTTTTTTTTTAAATCAACGGGTGCCAGAAAGTTAAACAGATTTGTAAATTACTTCTATTATTAAACACTTAAGGACCAAGGGCTACAGGTACGCCTTTGCTCCCTGGTACTTAAGGACCAAGGGCGTACCTGTACACCCATGGGAATTTCGGGGACCGGGGAGACTGCTGATATCTATCAGCAGGCACCCCGTGCAAATGCCCAGGGGGTCATCAGACCCCCCCCTATTTCTGAATGTGAATTCACACTAGCGATTTGCGCCGAATCCGGGTCATGCGGGTCTATGGTGACCCAGAATATAAGGGAGATCGCGGTTGTCAAAGACACCTAAGATCCCCCTGAAGGGATAGTAGTGAGCTGGCAGGGGTGCCACCCCTCCTATCCCTGCTATTGGTCGACAGGAGCGACAGCCAATAGCAGATCGGGGGCGGGGGGGTTAACTTTCTGTTTCCCCGTTCTGCCCACCCACAATAGGCGGGCCGGATGGGGAAACCGAAGAGGACCGATGACAGAAGATCCACTTACCCATACGGAGGCAGCGGGCGACTGTGATCGGTGGGCGGCGATGTCGTGCAGCTGGCTCGCTTGATCGTACGGAAGCCGGTGAGTTGCCAAGCAACATCTGGAGGACTACAGTCTGAGACCACTATACAGTGGTCTCTAAACTGTAGCGCTCCAGATGTTGCAAAACTATAACTCCCAGCATGCCCAGACAGCTGTTTGGGCATGCTGGGATTTGCAGTTTCGCAACAGCTGGAGGGCTACAGTTTGAGACCACTATACAGTGGTCTCTAAACTGTAGCCCTCTAGATCTTGCAAAACTACAACTCCCAGCATGCCCACACAGCAGTTTGCTGTCTGTGCATGCTAGGATTTGTAGTTTTGCAACATCTGTAGGGCCACCGTTTGGAGATCACTGTGCAGTGGTCTCTAAACTGTAGCTCTCCAGATATTGCAAAACTGCACATCCCAGCATGCCCAAACAGCAAACAGCTGTCTCGGCATGCTGAGAGTTGTAGTTGCGTACCTCCAGCTGTTGCATAACTACATCTCCCAGCATGCTGGGAGTTGTAGTTTTGCAACAGCTGGAGGCACACTGGTTGGAAAATACTGAGTTAGGTAACAGAACCTAACTGAAGGTTTTCCACCCACTGTGCCTCCAGCTGTTGCAAAAGTACAACTCCCAGCATGCAGTACATGCTGGGAGTTGTAGTTTTGAAACAGCTGGAGCTTTGCCCCCCCCCCCCCCCCCCCCCCATGTGAATGTACAGGGTACATTCACACGGGCATGTTTACAGTGAGTTTCTTGCTTCAAGTTTGAGCTGCGGAAACTCACCTTAACCCGCCAGTATCCTAAAAACACTACACTACACTAACACATAATAAAGGGTATAACACTACATATACACCCCCTTACACTGTGCCCCCCAATAAAAATGAAAAACGTATTGTGAGGTAGGGTTTCCAAAACGGAGCCTCCAGCTGTTGCAAAACAACAACTCCCGGCATTTCCGGACAGCCACTGACTGTCCAGGCATACTGGGAGCTTAGTAACAGCTGAAGGCACCTGTTTGGGAATCACTGGCGTAGAATACCCCTATGTCCACCCCTATGTCCACCCCTATGCAATCCCTAATTTAGTCCTCAAATGCGCATGGTGCATTCTCACTTCAGAGCCCTGTCGTATTTCAAGGAAACAGTTTAGGGCCACATATGGGGTATTTCCGTACTTGGGAGAAATTGCACTGCAAATTTTGGGGGGCTTTTTCTCCATTTACCCCTTATGAAAAGGAAAAGTTGGGGTCTATACCAGCCTGTAAGTGTAAAAAAATAAAAAGTTGTACACTAACATGCTGGTGTTGCACCATACTTTTTATTTTCACAAGAGGTAAAAGAAAAAAAAAAGACCCCAAAATTTGTAACGCAATTTCTCCTGAATACATAAATACCCCATATGTGGGCATAAAATACTCAGCGGGAGCACAAGGCTCAGGAGTGAGAGCGCAAATTGGCGATTTGCACAGGGTTAGCTAATTTTATAGTGGTTCTGACATAAACGCAAAAAAATAAATACCGACATGTGACCCAATTTGGGAAACTACACTCCTAACGGAATGTAACAAGGGGTATAGTGAGCCTTAACACCCCACAGGTGTTTCACGAATTTTCGTTAAAACTGGATGGGAAAATGAGAAAAAAAAAATTTTTCACTAAAATGCTGGTGTTACCCTAAATTTTTCATTTTCACAAGGGAAAATAGAAGAAATTGGGTTACAAATTTTGGGGGGCTTTTTTTCCTGAGTATATAGATACCCCATATGTGGATGTAAAGTGCTCTGCTGGCAAACTACAATGCTCAGAAGAGAAGGAGCGCCATTGGGCTTTTGAAGAGAAAATTTGTCTGGAATTGAAGGCCATGTGTGTTTACAAAGCCGTGGTGCCAGAACAATTGACCCCTCCACATGAGACCCCATTTTGGAAACTACACCCCTCATGTAATGTAATAAGGGGTACAGTGATCATTTACACCCCACAGGTGTCTGACAGATTTTTGGAACAGTGGTCAGTAAAAATGAAAAATGTAATTTTTCATTTGCAGAGCCACTGTTCCAAAGATCTGTCAAACGCCAGTGGGGTGTAAATGCTCACAGCACCCCTTATTAATTTCTGTGAGGGGTCCCGACTTCCATTCCAAAAAATTCTCTCTCCCATAAGCTCAACCGCGCTTCTCCTCTTCTGAGCATTGCAGTGCGCCAGCAGAGCACTTGACGTCCACACATGGGGTATTTCCATACTCAGAAGAAATGGGGTTACAAATTTTGGGGGTAATTTTCTCCTATTACACCTTGTAAAAATGTAAAATTTGGGGGGGAAATGCATTTTAGTTAAAAAAAAAAAAAATTTCATTTACACATCCCAAATTTTACAAAAAGTCGTGAAATACCTGTGAGGTGTTAAGGCTCACTGTACCCCTTGTTACGTTCCTTGAGGGGTGTAGTTTCCAAAATAGTATGCCATGTTGTTTTTTTTTGCTGTTGTGGCACCATAGGGGCTTCCTAAATGCGACATGCCCCCCAAAAGCCAAATGTGACTCTTTCTCTTCTGAGAATTGTAGTTCGTCCGCAGAGCATTTTACATCATAACATGGGTTATTTACATTTTCAGAAGAGATGGGGTTACAAATTTTGGGGGGCATTTTCTCCCATTACCCTTTATAAAAATGGCAAACTTTTTTAATTTACACATCCGAAATTAACGAAAAGTCGTCAAACACCTGTGGGGTGCTAAGGCTCACTGGACCCCTTGTTACGTGCGTTGGGGGGTGTAGTTTTCAAAATGGTATGCCATGTGGTTTTTTTTCTGCTGTTCTGGCACCATAGGGGCTTCCTAAATGTGACATGCCCCCAAAAACCATTTCAGAAAAACTCACTCTCCAAAATCCCATTGTCGCTCCTTCCCTTCTGAGCCCTCTACTGCGCCCGCCGAACACTTGACATACACATATGAGGTATTTCCTTACTTGAGAGAAATTGGGTTACAAATTTTGCGGGGATTTTTCTCCTTTTACCCCTTGTAAAAATTCAAAAACTGGATCTACAAGAACATGCAAGTGTAAAAAATGAAGATTGTGAATTTTCTCCTTCACTTTGCTGCTATTCCTGTGAAACACCTAAAGGGTTAATACACTTACTGAACACTTTTGAATACTTTGAGGGGTGCAATTTTTATAATGGGGTATTTCTACTAAGAAAGCCCTTCAAATCCACTTCAAACCTGAACTGGTCGATGAAAAATTCCGATCTAGAATTTTTTTTGAAAAATTGGAAAATTGCTGCTGAACTTTTAAGCCCTCTGATCTAAGTAAAAACATGTCAACTTTATGATGCAAACATAGAGACATACTGTATTTGTGAATAAAAATATAATTTATTTGGAATGTCTATTTTCCTTACAAGCAGAGAGCTTCAAAGTTAGAAGAATGCAAAATTTTAAATTTTTTCATCAAATGTTGGAATTTTTCACCAAGAAATTACACAAGTATCAACAAAATTTTGCCACTAACAATAAAGTAGAATATGTCACGAAAAAACATTCTTGGAATCAGAATGAAAGGTCAAAGCATCCCAGAGTTATTAATGCTTAAAGTGAAAGTGGTCCGATGTGCAAAAAACCTACAGTGAAAATTGGACTGTCCTTAAGGGGTTAAAAAATCTTAATCCTTCCAGTACTTATTAGCTGCTTAATACTACAGAGGAAATTATTTTCTTTTTGGAACACAGAGCTCTCTGCTGACATCACGAGCACAGTGCTCTCTGCTGACAGCTCTGTATATTTTAGTTACTGTCCAGAGAAGGAGAAAATCCCCATAGCAAACATATGCTGCTCTGGACAGTTCCTAAAATGGACAGAGATGTCAGCAGAGAGCACTGTGCTCGTGATGTCAACAGAGAGCACTGTGTTCCAAAAAAAAAAGAATTTCCTCTGTAGTATTCAGCATCTAATAAGTACTGGAAGTACTCGATTAAGATTTTTTAATAGAAGTAATTTACAAATCTGTTTAACTTTCTGGCACCAGTAGATTTTTAATTTTTTTTTTAAGTTTTCCACTGGAGTACCCTTTTAAGGACCCAGGGTGTATGGGTACGCCCTGGCTCCTTGGTACTTAAGGACCTAGGACGTACCCGGCAGGCACCCCGTGCAAACCCGAGACCCCCCCCCCATATCGGCTCATATCAATTCAGACCAGCGACTTGTGGCGATTCTGGGTCATTCGGGTCTCTTGTGACCCGGTGACCCAGAAAAAAGGGTGAATGGGGCTGTCCAAGACAGCCCCATTCACCCTTACCCAGCAATCTTCTGAATAAGCACATACAAAAGATAAAAAATACATTTCTTCTTCATGGAGTGTCCAGGCACTGCACTAACAACCACCCAGAAAAAAAATCTTATTAGGGTTATCCCAATTGATCATATGCCTGAGCAGGTTCAAACTACAGAAGAAAAAAATAAGTGTTTTTGATGTTTAAACTCTCCACAATCTCACCTAGGGGTCTTAATGAGATGGTTGAAACAGTTTTATAATCAGCTTTTTATCATTATTATTATTATTATCATCCATCCGGATTTTTTATACAGGCACTAATTTTATAAGTTTTATGTTGAACTATTTATAACTGTTTTGGGTGCATGGCATATTGTAGATGAGCTTATGCTCACCAACCATATGCCAGGATATATATGATATAATATACTTCATTCTGGCATTTTTACCCCAGTTATCAATTTAATTTATTACATCATTGCATGATGTTCAGTCATTACTATATTTTATGCAAGGTTTTTTAAATACTAAACCTTGCCGATCAGGATCCAAGCTATGCCTGGACTCCCTTCTGTTAGAGAATTTACCCTCTTTTTATGACACCACCTTGTACTTTCATTAAATAATTATATCTCAATTGTGACCATTATCCTAGTTGCTCTGGCACATCCAGGCTCTCCCGTTCCCTCTGCCCATTTCCCTGGCACTGCAGCAATCTCCTCCTAACATGTAGATCCTGCATGCATCGTGCGCATATCAACTTCGCTAGGACACTCATGGAACATTCAGCTACAGGACACTGTGCCCTCCCACCTCTCCTCTTTGGCATTCTGCAGCGCTGGAGATACACGGGTGGGCTGAACGTATCGGCATTGTTGCTCTCCAGGCATCGCGCAGCACTGTAGTACTGTTGTCATGCTGACATCAAAGCTACAGCTGTTCATCAGCTTTCCTTTGGACTTCATTCATTCATAAATTGCAAGCTGTGTGTTTATAACACAGTGGTGCGATGTAGGGATCAACCGATTATCGGTATGGCCGATATTATCGGCCGATAATCACGATTTTGGGCATTATCGGTATCGGCAATTATCTTGCCGATAAGCCGATAATGCCCCGCCCCCCGCACCGCCCCCACCGCACCGCGACCGCCACCCCCTCGACCCGCCGAACCGCACCTCCGACCCACCGCACCGCGGTATACCGGTATGGATTTTTTCCCATACCGCTATACCGGTCGGGCCCCTCCCCCACCCTCCGAGTGAATAAAAAAATTAAACTTACCCGTAATGGGGGTGGTCCAGGCCATCCTTCCTTCATGTAGTGTCCGGGGGCGTTCTGGGTGGAGGGTGGTCCGGTCCGGGCTGTCCTTCTCCCACGGTCTTCTTCTCCACTCCGGGCAGGCTCCGGCCTAGTACGCTGCATAGACGCAGCTACGCCGTGACGTCAGGTGCGTCGCTGCGCACGGGCGTCACTGCGCAGCGACGTCTATGCAGCGTACTAGGCCGGAGCCTGCCCGGAGTGGAGAAGAGGCCCGCCGGAGAAGAAGGACAGCCCGGACCGGACCACCCTCCTCCCGGAACGCCCCCGGACACTACAGGAACGATGGATGGATGGCCCGGAGCACCCTGGCAGGTAGGGGAGAGAAGCGGGTGGTGGCGGCGGCGGCCTATGGCCCCGCAAAAGCCACTGCAGATCATTGATTTAAAGCGCCCGCTTTAAATCAATGATCTGCAGCGGTGTCGCAGGGGGTTAAATAGCCGATAACTTATACCGGAATATCGGTATAAGTTATCGGCTATCGGCCCTAACCTGCACCGATTATCGGTATCGGCCCTAATGCGATGGACTTGCATATATCTTCATTAAAATATAATATATGTGATCTGACATCAGTGCACTCTACTCAATGATAAGATCTTGCTTTTATTTGTTTATATGGAAGTTTTTAAATGATGTGTTATGTAATTCCTGTGTTATGTAACTCCTGTGACTCTATGACCCATTAGTAATTACACCAGGTCTTATATATAGAGTTTGTTTTTAAAACCACCATGCCTGATGAAGAGCCCTGCTCGGGCTCGAAACTTGTTGTTGCACTACAAATAAATTCCACTGTTCTTTCTTGTACACTCATCCTGTGTGGTCTGGACTGTTATTTACAAGAGGAGAAGCGCCTGGCAAAAACACGTCATGTGTGTCATGTAAACTTTTACTATTTTTTTATTGTTTTTGGCGCAAATATTTGGTAAGTTTTAAATATGTAACCCGATGTGTGCTTTACCAGCTGAGCTCCATTGAACTCAATAACTATAAAGACGGCTGATTTTTTTTTTACCTCAATACAGCCAAAAAAGTACAAAACAATGTGTGAATGTAACCTCATACTGCATATTACCTCATACTAGATGCTCCACAAATAACCAGTATATCATATTTCATGACCACCATGTGAAAAACACATAACTTAAGGGCACTGTCAGATTCAAAAACTCTTTACATATTGTCCATCTTGGCAAAACATTAACCTTCCTAATATACTTCATTAGAAAATTTGATTTCCTTTTAATATAAATCATGGCTTATAAAAACACCACTAGGGGTCCCCATATCATCCAGAACATAATCCTGTCCAGCAGCAGCATCTCTGTTCATCTCAAATCCAATGTGAGAGTGGGACTATCACTCCTCTGTGCTTACTCCTGTCTTATCAGACTGCAACATGTAAACAGAGAGGAGCAAGTTACAGAGCAGCCTGCCGTGATTGGATGAAGAGATTCAGCACAGCACAGCAGACTCAGGGAGAAAGTCATGCAGAGTGAGGACACACCCTGTCCAGATTATTGAATGAAAAACCAAGTGAACAACAGAAAGAAGGTATTTTTTAGATAAATATAGGTGCTATACACATAGGGGAGATCAAAACCTGTCCAGAGGAAAACTCAGCAACTCAGCAACTTTTCCTATGGAAAGGTTTTGATAAATCACCCCCATAAAGAATATGTACATGATCAGGATTAGGTACTATATTACTGTATGCCAAATACAAAAAAAATAAAAAAACACATATATATCCTATTAATTTATCAGCAGAGCTATAATAGGCAAATGCAACCATGCCTGACCCAGTCTCGTACTCTAAACTATGACACAACCATGAAGCACTTCTATTAACTACTTAACAACACAAAACAGCTTAGTCACACAAATGTTGTAAACTATGTAAACTGTTGTAGACTGTGCTTCAGAAGCTGTAACATTAGTGTACCTCACAATGTGGTCTTTGCCCCATTGCTTATTTTTAGCAGCATTCAAAATTACTTTGTCTCAGATTCTCAGAGTTGGTCTGTGAACATAACCCTAATTGCCTGTTTATAGATTTTTAGTTTTCACTATTCATAGTAACATCTTATTTTTTTCCTATAGAGAAGATTAAAGGGGTACTCCGCCCCTAGACATCTTATCCCCTATCCAAAGGATAGGGGATAAGATGTCAGATTGCCAGGGTCCCGCTGCTGGGGACCCCGGGGATCGCTGCTGCAGCACCCCGCTATCATTACTGCACAGAGTGAGATAGCTCTGCACGTAATGACGGGCAATACAGGGGCCGGAGCATTGTTAGGTCACGGCTCCGCCCCTCGTGACATCACGGCCCGCCCCCGTCAATACAAGTCTATGGGAGGGGGCGTGGCAGTCGTCACGCCCCATGCCATAGACTTGCATTAAGGGGACGGGCAGTGATGTCATAGTTACATAGTTAGTTACATAGTTAGTACGGTCGAAAAAAGACATATGTCCATCAAGTTCAACCAGGGAATTAAGGGGTAGGGATGTGGCGCGATATTGGGGAAGGGATGAGATTTTATATTTCTTCATAAGCATTAATCTTATTTTGTTCCAGGAATGTATCTAATCCTGTTTTAAAGCTGTTAATTGTTCCTGCTGTGACCAGTTCCTGAGGTAGACAGTTCCATAAATTCACAGTCCTCACGGTAAAGAAGGCGTGTCGCCCCTTGAGACTAAACTTTTTCTTCTCCAGATGGAGGGAGTGCCCCCTCGTCCTTTGGGGGGGTTTAACCCGGAACAGTTTTTCTCCATATTTTTTGTATGGGCCATTAATATACTTATATACGTTTATCATATCCCCCCTTAAACGTCTCTTCTCAAGACTAAACAATTGTAACTCCTTTAATCGCTCCTCATAGCTAAGATGTTCCATGCCCCATATTAGTTTAGTCGCGCGTCTCTGCACCCTTTCCAACTCCGCAGTGTCCCTTTTATGGACAGGTGACCAAAACTGAACAGCATATTCCAGGTGAGGCCGTACCAATGCTTTATAAAGGGGGAGTATTATGTCCCTGTCCCTTGAGTCCATGCCTCTTTTGATACATGACAATATCCTGCCGGCTTTGGAAGCAGCAGCCTGACATTGCATGCTATTCTGTAGTCTGTGATCTACAAGTACACCCAGATCCTTCTCTACCAGTGACTCTGCCAGTTTAATCCCCCCTAAGACATACGATGCATGCAGGTTATTAGTACCCAGATGCATAACTTTACATTTATCCACATTGAACCTCATTTGCCAAGTGGATGCCCAGACACTTAGTCTATCCAAGTCATCTTGTAACTTATGCACATCCTCTATAGACTGTACCGTGCTACAAAGCTTGGTGTCATCTGCAAAGATAGAAACAGAGCTGTTAATACCATCCTCTATATCATTGATAAATAAATTAAACAACATCATGAGAGGCGGAACCATGACGTCACGCTGCTCCGGTCCCTGTATCGCCCGTCATTACAGTAATGATGGCGGGGTGCCACAGCGGCGATCCCCGGGGTCCCCAGCAGCAGGACCGCGGCGATCTAACATCTTATCCCCTATCCTTTGGATAGGGGATAAGATGCCAGGGGCGGAGTACCCCTTTAAGACTAGAGATGAGCGAACTTTAGAAAAATTCAATTTGGCTGATATGCCGAATTTTTCTAAAAAATTTGGTTTAATCCTTATTTATTTGCGGCGAACCTATATTATATACGGCTATTTCTGGCCAACAGAGAGGGGTGTAGAACACTTTGCTATGTACTAACACGCTTATGGAGTGTGCTGGAGTAATCAAATAATACTGTTATTCAGTATGACATGCAGATTACCGTCATCGCTATTAGAATAACTGACAGAGCCAGGAGCTGGCATCTGTATGAGGAGACCATATAGTGGCTGAATGCGGAGATGTTGGCAGCATGAGGAGACCATATAGTTGCGGAATGACACAGCCTTGAGCTGGCAGCAGCATGAGTAGACACTAGGGCTTCACAATCCCTAAGATTAAAAGATTAATTCTGAAATTTAAATTGAAGATTTAATTTAGCTAATGCTACCATCAAATTTTTTAGGCCCAGGCCGCCGCCGCAGCATCAGTAAATCTTATATTGGCTGAATGACACAGCCTGGAGGTGGCTGAATCATGAAGAGACCATATAGTGTCTGAATGGCACAGCCTAGAGGTGGCTGAATCATAAGGAGACACAGCCTGGAGTTGGCGGCAGATGAGGAGACAATGAGGCCTCACAATCTCTAAGAAAAAAATATGAATTTTGACATTTTTATTGAAGATGTATGGTACCTAGTGCTACCATAAACATATATATAGGTAATGCCCTGGGCCCAGCAGCATCACTAAACCATGTAGTTCCTGAATGACACAGACTGGAGCTGACTGAAGCATCTGTAAACCATATATTGGATGAATGACACAGCCCGGAGGTGGCTGAAGCATGTGGAGACCATATAGTGTCTGAATAGCACAGCCTGGAGGTGGCTGCAGCATGAGGAGACCATTTAGTGGCTAAATGACACAGCGTGGAGGTGTTGGCCGCACGAGGACACCATATTCTGGCTGAATGACACAGCTTGGATGTGGCTGAAGCATGAGGAGACCATATAGTGGCTGAATGACACAGCATGGAGGTGTTGGCAGAATGAGGAGACCATATAGGCACTGAATGACACAGCCTGGAGCTGGCAGCAGCATGAGTAGACACTAGGGCTTCACAGTCCCTAAGATTAAAAGATTAATTTTGAAATTTAATTTGAAGATTTATGGTAGCTAGTGCTACCATAAAAAAATTTTTGGCCCAGGACCAGCAGCATCAGTAAACCATATTTTGGCTTAATGGCACAGCCCAGAAGCATGAGGAGACCATTGGAATTTAAGATTTTTAAATAAAGACAAAAACACCAAGAGCGCTCCATAGTGCAATTAAAAGAGGGTGAAATACGCATAAACTATTGAAATGTGCTTACCCGGGTGGTTGTGCTGACAAGCAGGTACAACAATGGTAAAGATGTAATTCCAAAGTGCAGCCGATCCCTACCACCAACTCATGGTGTCCAAATGTCCAACAAGAACCTCCAAACCACTTAGGGATTCTCCAGGCGCAAGCAAAGGATAGCGGCAATAGATATGGCAGCAGTGCTTAATAATAAGATCAGGTAAGTATAACCGAGGTATTTAATAGGAAATAGAACAACGCGTTTCAACACCAGGACTGGCGTCTTCCTCAGGTGCAGACAAGACAAGGACACATATCAGATATATATACAAAAAAAGTACCGTATTGCGGGAGACAATTAGCTCACGTCACGCCATGAGACCGGGTTCCAGGAGTTAGGCGGAAGTGAAGCACAGGTCAGACGGACAGGACGGAAGCTGTCATGAATACAAAAAGGTATGTTACGTTAAACATATAACAATAATATATTAAAAAAGGGATAAATTGTAAAAACAAACAATAAGAACGGTACATCAATGACACATAAGGAAAAATGCTCACATCATCCCTCTTATGCTGTGTTTTCAATCGTTTCATTTAACCCGTCTGGGTACAGGCATTTAAGCTTATAAATTCAATAAGATTCTTTGTTAATTAGTTTCTGAAAGCGATTACGAGCCTCTTTCGGTATTACATCCATTATATAAGGCTTTAGTAGCTCAGGGTTATTTTCATGTATATGCGCAAAATGCCGCGATACACTATGTAAAGGGAACCCTTTCTGAATATTGAACCAGTGAGTATTCATGCGGGACCACACCGTCTGAACGGTACTGCCTACATATTGTAATTTTCACGGACATTCTAATAAGTAGACAGCATAGTCAGTTTCATAATTGCAATCAGTCTTCATAAAAAACAATTCATTAGTGATGTTGGATCGAAAACTACTGCAATTGTCCTGGATAATATTACAGCATAGGCAACACGATTTATTGCACTTTTTATTACATTTTTGTTTTTCAGATTTTTTAAAAAACATGTTAACACTGGCATTTTTCAGTTTACTAGGTGGCAGGTAATTCCGAAGGGACATAGGTTTTCTAAAAGTAATACGTGGGTGAGCAGGTACTAGATCTTTTAAAATGGGGTCACATTTGACATTTGACCAATGTTTAGTTAAAATCCTCCTAACAGATCCTGAGGCACAGTTAAAGGTAGTCAAAAAATTATGTTTAATATCAATATTCTGAATATTATCAGTAGATTTATTTTTTGTCTGTGCAAGTTCTATTTGTTTAAGGTTTTTTGTTTTATTATAGGCTTGTGTCAGGATCTGTTTAGGATACCCCTTTTCCATGAATCTCTTACGTAAAATACATGATTGTATTTTAAAATCGGCACCATCCGAACAGTTTTTACGTATTCTCAGATATTGGCCATAAGGCACATTTCTCAGCCATTTAGGGTAGTGACAGCTTCGATAATCTAGGAAGCTGTTCACATTCACAGTTTAAAAAAACGTTTTAGTCTTTAACGTGCCATAGTGATCTTTAAAAATCTCTAAATCAAGAAACTGTACGGATGATTCTGAAAAATGTGGTGTAAAAGTGAGCCCATATGCGTTATTATTAATAAAAGCAACAAAATCTAGTGCTTGTTGATAAGTACCGGTCCACAAAATAAATAAATCATCAATGTACCGTCTAAAAAAATATATGTAGTTGAAAAAAGGGGAATCAGGCTGTGTGATAAAAAGGGACACGAATCGCCCCATAAATAGATTCGCATAACTTGGGGTGAAACGAGTCCCTAACGCACAGCCTTTAACCTGTCTGAAAATCTGACTATTAAAATCAAAACAGTTATGTTCTAAAATGAACTGAATCCCCTCAATTAAAAACTTGCACTGGTCCATATTCAAATATTCATTAGGTCTTAAATAATGTAGAATGGCCTGGATTCCTAAGGTGCTGTCGATATTCGAATACAGTGCTGACACATCTAAAGTAAGAAAAGCATAATTAATAGGGATCTCTAATAAATTGAGTTCTCTAATCAGCTGTGTTGAATCTTTTAAATATGCGGGTAACTGTACTACTAAAGGTTGTAAAAATAAATCCATGTAATGTGACAAGTGTCCAGTAATCTTCTCCGCCTATACCGATAACTCATGTCGAAGTAAAACCTGTATCCCAATTCTACCCGGTTCATCATTGGGGAGGTTGTCTTGAAACTTTTTATCACATGATGGCGAATGATTTTCGATCATTAACAGTAGATCCCCTTTCCTATACTGACAATCTGACCCCCTTAGAATGCAGGGCGATTAGGTCTCTGCAATCTAATCCTGAATTGATCATACGCCCTGCTGATAAGGGGGGAGGGATAATCCTTTTGGACAAATTAGCATATGTTAAGGAGGCAGCTAATATTTTATCTGATACACATTATTATGCACTTTTATCACATGACCCCTCTCCTGAGCACTTTGCACTTTATTGCAATCTAATTGATAGGGCTGATAAATTAAAACTATTGAATAAAAAAGAAAAGAGTTTTTTGAAAATCACATCATATCAATTAGCCACTTTTTATTATTTACCCAAAGTGCACAAGTGTACCACTAGTCCTCCTGGTCGCCCGATTATATCGGGGATTGGGTCGATTACTGGACACTTGTCACATTACATTGATTTATTTTTACAACCTTTAGTCGTACAGTTACCCGCATATTTAAAAGATTCAACACAGCTGATTAGAGAACTCAATTTATTAGAGATCCCTATTAATTATGCTTTTCTTACTTTAGATGTGTCAGCACTTCATTCTAATATCGACAGCACCTTAGGAATCCAGGCCATTCTACATTATTTAAGACCTAATGAATATTTGAATATGGACCAGTGCAAGTTTTTAATTTAGGGGATTCAGTTCATTTTAGAACATAACTGTTTTGATTTTAATAGTCAGATTTTCAGACAGATTAAAGGCTGTGCGTTAGGGACTCGTTTCGCCCCAAGTTATGCAAATCTATTTATGGGGCGATTAGAGTTCCTTTTTATCACACAGCCTGATTCTCCTTTTTTCAACTACATATATTTTTTTAGACGGTACATTATTTATTTATTTTGTGGACCGGTACTTATCAACAAGCACTAGATTTTGTTGCTTTTATTAATAATAACGCATATGGGCTCACTTTTACACCACATTTTTTTGAATCATCCGTACAGTTTCTTGATTTAGAGATTTTTAAAGATCACTATGGCACGTTAAAGACTAAAACGTTTTTTAAAACTGTGGATGTGAACAGCTTCCTAGATTATCGAAGCTGTCACTACCCTAAATGGCTGAGAAATGTGCCTTATGGCCAATATCTGAGAATACGTAAAATCTGTACGGATGGTGCCGATTTTAAAATACAATCATGTATTTTACGTAAGAGATTCATGGAAAAGGGGTATCCTAAACAGATCCTGACACAAGCCTATAATAAAACAAAAAACTAAATTTTTAACTAAACATTGGTCAATTGTCAAATGTGACCCCATTTTAAAAGATCTAGTACCTGCTCACCCACGTATTACTTTTAGAAAACCTATGTCCCTTCGGAATTACCTGGCACCTTGTAAACTGAAAAATAATGCCAGTGTTAACATGTTTTAAAAAAAATCTGAAAAACAAAAATGCAACAAAAAGTGCAATAAATCGCGTTGCCTATGCTGTAATATTATCCAGGACAATTGCAATAGTTTTCGATACAACATCACTAATGAATTGTTTTTTATGAAGACTGACTGCAATTGCGAAACGGACTATGCGGTCTACTTATTAGAATGTCTGTGTAAATTACAATATGTGGGCCGCACCGTTCAGACGGTGCAGTCCAGCATGAATACTCACTGGTTCAATATTCGGAAAGGGTTCACATAGTGTATTGCGCATATACATGAAAATAACCTTGAGCTACTAAAGCTTTATATAATGGATGTAATACCGAAAGAGGCTCGTAATCGCTTTCAGAAACTAATTAACAAAGAATCTTATTGGATTTATAAGCTTAAATGCCTGTACCCGGACGGGTTAAATGAAACGATTGAAAACACAGCATAGAGGGATGATGTGAGCATTTTTCCTTATGTGTCATTGATGTACCGTTCTTATTGTTTGTTTTTACAATATTTCCCTTTTTTAATATATTATTGTTATATGTTTTCGTAACGTACCTTTTTGTATTCATGACAGCTTCCGTCATGTCCGTTTGACCTGTGGTTCACTTCCGCCCAACTCCTGGAACCCGTTCTCATGGCGTGACGTGAGCTAATTGTCTCCCGCAATATGGTACTTTTTTGTATATATATCTGATATGTGTCATTTTCTTGTCTGAACCTGAGGAAGACGCCGGTCCTGGCGTTGAAACGCGTTGTTCTATTTCCTATTAAATACCTCGGCTATACTTACCTGATCTTATTATTAAGCACTGTTGCCATATCTATTGCCGCTATCCTTTGCTTGCACCTGGAGAATCCCTAAGTGGTTTGGAGGTTATTGTTGAAGATTTTTAAATAGAAATGTAAGATTTTGAAATTGAAGATTTTGAAACTGAAATGTTTATTTCCAAGCTTTAGTGTCCCGGGCCCCGGCTTGCGGGTACAAAGGACCACATTTAACAAGGAGTCACATGTCACATGGCAGCACAATGACAGAGCCTGGAGGTGACATCGGTATGAGGAGACCATATAGTGTCTGAATGACTGCCTGAAGTTTGTGGCAGCATGAAGAGACCATTTAGTGGCTGAATGGCACAGCCTGGAGTTTTCTGAAGCATGAGGAGACCATATAGTGGCTGTATGGAACAGCCTGGAGTTGGCTGAAGCATCAGGAGACCATATAGTGGCTGAATGGAACAGCCTGGAGGTGGCTGAAGCATGAGGATACCATATAGTGGCTGAATGAGACCGCCTGGAGGTAGCAGCAGCAGCATCAGGAGTCCTGAAAGTGACTCTAATGCAGAGGAATTTCTGAAACTGGGGACCAGCACCTTAATTCTGTTTTGCAGTATCCATGGCAGCACAATGAGAGAGCCTGGAGGTGGTAGCATTAGCATGAGGAGACCATAGAGCAGCACAATGAGAGAGCCTGGAGGTGGCAGCATCAGCATGAGGAGACCATATGGCAGCACAGTGACAGAGCCTGAAGGTGGTAGCAATAGAATGAGGAGACCATAGAGTAGCACAATGACAGAGCCTCTAGGTGGCAGCAGCAGCATGAGGGCCATGCCAAGTGAGGGTTGAGTCTGGGGAACCCACCGACTGTTGACTGGGTGTGTTGGATGTCACTTGGGATGAAGTGGATGACTGAGTTAACCAATCAATCACAGTTGTTGGGTTGCTGGTCGAGACACGACTGCTAGCTGACACCGGGAGCTCAGACCTCTCACTGCAACTCCGGCTGCCACACGCCCCTACTCTGCTGCGACCTCTGCCTGCGCCTGATGAATTTAGGCCTCTGCCACTGCAGTGTGCACTACTCTGCCTGAAATACTTATTGCGTATATCAGGGGAGTACAATACGTTTCACTATGCTTAAAACAGTATTTGTCTAGAACAGCAGCAGGTGTGTACTATTAGCTATCCTTTCACAGCATATACGCCCTTGACAGATTGACAGGTACAAAATAGTACAATACTTAGATGTAGGTATGTGGTATGCAATTATGAGGGCAGAAAAATGCGCTACAGTACACTTAAAAAAGTACCAGCTGGTGAGTACTTTTGCCTGGACTATCATAGTATGTAGGCCCTTGACAGATTAACAGGTACAAAATAGTACACTACTTAGATGTAAGTATATGGTATCAGGTATGCACTTATGAGGGCAGAAAAATGCGGTACAGTACGCTTAAAAAAATGTATTTTAGTAAAACACCAGCCAGTGATTATTTTTGCCTGGACTTTAACAGTATTTAGGCCCACAATAGATTAGCAGGTAAAAAATTGTACACTACTTAGAGATGTAGTTATGTGGTATGCACTTAGAGGGCAGAAAAATACGCTACAGTACGCTTAAAAATACAAATTTTTGTAAAACACCAGCCGGTGATTACTTTTGCCTGGACTTTCACAGTATGTAGGCCCACGAAAGATTAGCAGATAACAAATAGTACACTTCTTAGAGATATAGGTACGTGGTATGCACTTATGAGGGCAGAAAAATGCGCTAAAGTATGCTTAAAAACTCTGCATTTTTGTAAAACACCAGCCGGTGATTACTTTTGCCTGGACTTTCACAGAATCTAAGCCCTTGATAGAATAACAGGTACAAAATAGTACACTACTTAGATGTACGTATGTGGTATGCAGTTATGCACTTATGAGGGCGGAAAAATGTGGTACAGTACACTTAAAAAAACATTTTTGCACAACACAAGCAGTACTAAACACAAAATTGCACTCTGTGAAAGACTATTAAGAGCAGACTATTATAAGACTATTATAACCAGCAGATGATTTGTTGTGGAACAAAGACACAGAATTGTGCTGAAAAATTATTGCGGCCTCCTCTGCTAAGGTTTATGAAGTTGAGGCAGCTTGTTGAAATGTATGAGGCAACACACAGCTCTCTGCCCCTCTCTATAATACTATGCTGAAGAAAGAAACTGAGGTTAATGGCTGCAGTAAAAATCCTTTTCAGTGAAAAAAACAATGCTCTCCGTCCACGAGAACACTGATGTGACTAGGATGTGAAACGCTACTGGAATTAGCTTTTCTGTGTAACACACAGCGATGTCCGTCCTATCGCTATGCAGTGTAATGAATGATATGACAAGCCGCAAAATGGCTGTCGTATATATAGGGCTGTGACATCATAGGGGTGACTGGCTGCCGATAGGCTGCATCCTGTATGTGATTCAGGGTCAACCCACCTACTTCCCTTACCGCCTTGCCTTCCCAGCCCCATGTACTGACATGTGGATCCGCCATTTTAGATGCCCTGGAGCCTGGACCACAGTAAATAGAGTTTAATGAAGCGATTTGCGTGATAGAATCACTGCGATATTCACATTTAGTGCGAATCAAATATTTCATGAAATTTGTAGCAAATTCGGCTTTGTCAGCTTTGATTCGCTAATCTCTAATTAAGACATTTACAAATAATATTTTGACATAGAATTTAAATACAAAAAGTGAAAAAATTGGAGAGCAGGATAAAAACAGTTGTACCGAAGAAAAAACTCTTTCAATAACAGCCTTTTACTCACATAAATAAGGGGAGTGGAAATCCACACTCCCCTCTTGTGCCATGCCTATCTTCAGATTCAACTGATGGCTTTTCTATTCATCCACATTCAGGTACTCTCTGCACGGACAGGATTAATGAAAAAATTATTTAAAACATGCTTTATAAAACCTTAAAATACTACATACCATTATTTAATGTGATCGATTTCAGGAAGGGTTGCACTACACAATGTAAGTAATGCATACCATCAGTTACCACAACTGAACCCTCTTTGTCAGAAAAACATGGCTATATCTGTGGCATTTAATACTTTGGAAGGCTTCCCCATTCCCCCTCCCTAGAAATTCCAGAAGTGAAGCAAAATTATATTGCCTTTCTATATTGCAGCAGTTAACAGAAGTTATATTATTCCGTATTTATTTATTCCTATACTTATACATTTTTGTTGTGTCCTTTATATTTCCCTACTTTCACCATGAAAAAAGATGCCCCTTACATCCAAAATGGACTTACACAGGCCATCATCAACAGCAGCGGGTTTTGCCAACTTTAGTCTTAGGCACCAAAAAGGTACTAACAACAAAAGGACATTAAACAAAGGTACTAAAAACTATCTTTTCTATATGCTGTCTAACATAGTATAAACACATAATTTTTGTTTTTCTTTAAAGAGTACCTGTCACCAAACTATACTTTTAATATATTGTTTCTTATGTAATTATAAAAAGCTTTTTACTTGCTGTTAAAATTCTCAACCTTTATATGTTTTTAACGTGATTGAATAAACAGCCACTAGGTGGCTCTGTTCTGTTTCCTGTGCAAGTCAAATAGTTTGGTCTCCTGGCCTGGCAGAAGACCAAATTCAGGAAGTGTGTGTGTGGGGCATGGGGAGGCACAGCTCTCACAGGCTTCAGTGACATCGCGCCTGCTAGGGAACACCCACTTTCTCCTGCCAGGAGCTCACACAATGTGGAGGGGTGTTAGGAGCAGTTAGGGAATTTAATTTAAATTAGTTTAGAAAATATGGTTTGATGACAGGTACTCTTTAACTAAATCTACAAAAAGAGCTTTTAAAGTGTTCTTTTTAATACAATTTCAGTATAGATAGAATTTTTTAAAGTTTCACATGCTAGTCTTATCCTGCTGGCTTTAGAATTGCCAAATTTATTATGAGGCACATGGCTCTCAAAATAACATTCACATTCTTGTCAGCCCTGTGTGCCTCTGACTGAAATCTAATCCAGCTAGGAGCTTGTCGGAAAATCACACTCTGAATATCAAGACTTAAAAGGGGTATTTCACTGGAAAACATTAATTATTATTATTTTAATCAACTGGTGCCAGAAAGTTATACAGATTTGTAAATTACTTGTATTAAAAAATTTTAACCCTTCCAGTACTTTTCATCTGCTATATGTTCCAGAGGAAGTTGTTTTCTTTTTCATTTCCTTTCTGCCTGACCACAGTGCTCTCTGCTGACACCTCTGTCCATTTTAGGAACTGTCCAGAATAGGAGCATATCCCCATTTTTGAGAGTGAGTTTTTCTGAAATGGTTTTTGGGGGGCATGTCACATTTAGGAAGCCCCTATGGTGCCAGAACAGCAGAAAACCCACCACATGGCATACCATTTTGGAAACTACACCCCTCAAGGCATGTAACAAGGGGCCAGTGAGCCTTAACACCCCACAGGTGTTTGATGACTTTTCGGTAAAGTCGGATGTGTAAATGAAAAAAAATGTTTTCACTAAAGTTCAGTTTTTTGCCCAAATTTACCATTTTTATAAAGGGTAATAGGAGAAAATTACCCTCAAAATTTATAACCCCATCTCTTCTGAGTATGGAAATACGCCATGTTAGGACGTAAAATGCTCTGCGGGTGAACTACAATGCTCAGAAGAGAAGGAGTCTCATTTGGCTTTTTGAAAGCAAATTTAGCTGAAATGGTTTTTGGGGGGCATGTCTCATTTAGGAAGCCCTATGGTGCCAGAACAGCAAAAACAAAAACACATGGCATACTATTTTGGAAACTACACACCTCAAGGAACGTAACAACGGGTACAGTGAGCCTTACCACCTCACAGGTATTTCACAACATTTTGTTAAAGTTGGATGTGTAAATGAAAAAAAAAAAATTTTCACTACAATGCTGGTTTTTCCCCAAATTTTACATTTTTACAAGGGGTAATAGTAGAAAATTACCATCAAAATTTGTAACCCCATTTCTTCTGAGTATGGATATACCCCATGTGTGGACGTCAAGTGCTCTGCTGGCGCACTACAATGCTCAGAAGAGGAGGAGCACCATTGAGCTTTTGGATAGTGAATTTGGAAGTCAGGGGCCATGTGCGTTTACAAAGCCCCCCGTGGTTCAAGGACAGTGGTCCCCCCACATGTGACCCCATTTTGGAAACTACACCCCTCACAGAATTTAACCCCTTAAGGACCGGAGGTTTTTCCGTTTTTGCATTTTCGTTTTTTGCTCCTTGCCTTTAAAAAATCATAACTCTTTCAAATTTACACCTAAAAATCCATATGATGGCTTATTTTTTGCGCCACCAATTCTACTTTGTAATGACGTCAGTCATTTTGCCCAAAAATCTATGGTGAAGCGGGAAAAAAAATCATTGTGCGACAAAATTGAAAAAAAAAAACGCTGTTTTGTAACTTTTGGGGGCTTCCGTTTCTACGTAGTACATTTTTCGGTAAAAATGACACCTGATATGTATTCTGTAGGTCCATACGATTAAAATGATACCCTACTTATATAGGTTTGATTTTGTCGGACTTCTGGAAAAAATCATAACTACATGCAGGAAAATTAATACGTTTAAAATTGTCATCTTCTGACCCCTATAACTTTTTTATTTTTCCGTGTATGGGGCGGTATGAGGGCTCATTTTTTGCGCCGTGATCTGAAGTTTTTAACGGTACCATTTTTGCATTGATAGGACTTATTGATCACTTTTTATTCATTTTTAAATGATATAAAAAGTGACCAAAAATGCACTATTTTGGACTTTGGAATTTTTTTGCGCGCACGCCATTGACCGAGCGGTTTAATTAATGATATATTTTTATAATTCGGACATTTCCGCACGCGGTGATACCACATATGTTTATTTTTATTTTTATTTACACTGTGTTTTTTTTTTTATTGGAAAAGGGGGGTGATTCAAACTTTTAATAGGGGAGGAGTTAAATGATCTTTATTCACTTTTTTTTTTCACTTTTTTTTTGCAGTGTTATAGGTCCCATAGGGACCTATAACACTGCACACACTGATCTTCTATGTTGATCACTGGTTTCTCATAAGAAACCAGTGATCAACGATTCTGCCGCATGACTGCTCATGCCTGGATCTCAGGCACTGAGCAGTCATTCGGCGATCGGACAGCGAGGAGGCAGGTAGGGGCCCTCCCGCTGTCCTGTCAGCTGTTCGGGATGCCGCGATTTCACCGCGGCTATCCCGAACAGCCCACTGAGCTAGCCGGGATGCTTTCGGTTTCACTTTAGACGCGGCGTTCAACTTTGAACGCCGCGTCTAAAGGGTTAATAGCGCGCGGCACAGCGATCAATGCCGCGCGCTATTAGCCACGGGTCCCGGCCGTTGTTAGAGGCCGGGCCCGACCCGCTATGACGCGGGGCCACGCCGTGGCCCCGCGTTATAGATCGGGAGTGGACACATGACGTTCCAGTACGTCATGTGTCCTTAAGGGGTTAATAAGGGGTGCAGTGAGTATTTACACTCCACTGGCGTTTGACAGATCTTTGGAACAGTGGGCTGAGCAAATGAAAAATAAAATTTTTCATTTTCACAGACCACTGTTCCAAAAATCTGTCAGACACCTGTGGGGGATAAAAGCTCACTGTACCCCTTATTACATTACGTGAGGGGTGTAGTTTCCAAAATGGGGTCACATGTGGGAGGGGTCCATTGTTATGGCACTACGGGGGCTTTGTAAACACACGTGGCCTTCAATTCCGGACAAATTTTCTCTTCAAAATCCCAATGGCGCTCCTTCTCTCCTGAGCATTGTAGTTTGCCAGCAGAGCATTTTACATCCACATATGGGGTATTTATATACTCACGAGAAATGGGGTTACAAATTTTGGGGGGCTTTTTTCCTATTTTCCATTGTGAAAATGAAAAATTTAGGGTAATGCCAGTATTTAAAGTGCACTATACCTCTTGTTAAGTTCCATGAGGGGTGTAGTTACCAAAATGGTGTCACATGTGGGTATTTATTTTTTGGCGTTTATTTCAGAACCGCTGTAAAATCAGCCACCCCTGTGCAAATCACCAATTTAGGCCTCAAATGTACATAGTGAGCTCTTACTCTTGAGCCTTGTTGTGTGCCCGCAGAGCATTTTACATATGGGGTATTTCCGTACTCAGGAGAAATTGCGTTACAAATTTTGGGAATCTTTTTTTTCCTTTTACCTCTTGTGAAAATAAAAAGTAAAGGGCAACACCAGCATGTTAGTGTAAAATTTATTTTTTACACTAACAAGCTGGTGTAGACCCCAACTTTTCCTTTTCATAAGGGGTAAAAAGAGAAAAAGCCCCCCAATATTTGTAGTTCAATTTCTCCCGAGTACGGAAATACCCCATATGTGGCACTAAACTGTTTCCTTGAAATACGACAGGGACCGATGTGAGAGAGCGCCATGCGCATTTGAGGACTAAATTAGGGATTGCATAGGGGTGGACATAGGGGTATTCTACGCCTGTGATTCCCAAACAGGGTGCCTCCAGCTGTTGCTAAACTCCCAGCATGCCTGGACACTGCTGTACAATAATTTTTTCATTTTTATTGGGGGGACAGTGTAAGGGGGTGTATATGTTGTGTTTTATCCTTTATTAGGTGTTAGTGTAGTGTAGTGTTTTTAGGGTACATTCACATTGGCGAAGGTTTTCAGTGAGCTTACCGCTAGGAGTATGCGCTGTTGGGAAAAATTTGCCGCAGCTCATACTTGAAGCAGGAAACTTACTGTAACCCTTCCCGTGTGAATGTACTCTGTACGTTCACATGGGGGGGGGGGGGGGGCAAACCTCCAGCTGTTTCAAAACTACAACTCCCAGCATGCACTGACAGACCGTGCATGCTGGGAGTTGTACTTTTGCAACAACTGGAGGCACACTGGTTGGAAAATCTTCAGTTAGGTTCTGTTACCTAACTCAGTATTTTCCAACCAGTGTGCCTCCAGCTGTTGCAAAACTACAACTCCCAGCATGTGCTGATCACCGAAGCGCATGCTGGGAGATGTAGTTATGCAACAGCTGGAGGTACGCAACTACAACTCCCAGCATGGCGAGACAGCTGTTTGGGCATGCTGGGATTTGCAGTTTTGCAACATCTGAAGGGCTACAGTTTAGAAACCACTGCACAGTGATCTCCAAACTGTGACCCTCCAGCTGTTGCAAAACTGCAAATCCCAGCATGCCCAGACAGCTAACTGCTATGTAGGCATGATGAGAGTTGTAGTTTTGCAAGATCTATAGGGCCACAGTTCACTGCAGAGTGATATCCAAACTGTAGCCCTCCAGCTGTTGAAAAACTACAAATCCCAGCATGACAGGTGTCTGGGTATGCTGGGAGTTGTAGTTTTGCAACATCTGGAGGGCAACAGTGTAGAGACCACTGTATAGTGGTCTCGGACTGTAGCCCTCTAGATGTTGCTAGGCAATTTACCGCCTTCCGTCGGATCCATGGAGCCAGCTGCACGACATCGCCGTCCACTGATCTCCGACACCGATCGTCGCCCGCAGCGTAAGTGGACCTCGGCGTCGGTCCTCTATCATTTCCCCGTTCTGCCCCGCCTATTGTGGGTGGGCAGAACGGGGAAAACTAAAGTTAACCCCCCCCACACCCCCGGTCTGCTATTGGACGTCGCTTATAGATGCCCAATAGCAGGGACAGGAGGGGTGGCACCCCTGCCACCTCACTCCTATCCCTTCAGGGGGATCGTGGGTGTCTTAGACATCCGCGATCCCCCTTATATACCGGGTCACCATAGACCTGTAATGACCCGGAATCGCATAAATCACAAGTGTGAATTCACTTGCGATTTGCGCCGATCGCCGACATCGGAGGGTCTGATGACACTGGTATTTGCGTTGGGTGCCTGCTGATCGAAATTCCCATGGGCGTACAGGTACGCCCTTGGTCCTTAAGTACCAGGGAGCAAAGGCCCTTGGTCCTTAACAGGTTAAAGGGGTACTCGCATGGAAAACTTTTTTTTAAATCAACTGGTGCCAGAAAGTTAGAGATTTGTAAATTACTTCTAGTTAAAAATCTTAATCTTTCCAGTACTTTTTAGGGTCTGTATACTACAGAGGAAATGGTTTTCTTTTTGGAACACAGAGCTCTCTGCTGACATCATGACCACAGTGCTCTCTGCTGACATCTCTGTCCATTTTAGGTACTGTCCAGAGCAGCGTTTGATATGGGGATTTTCTCTTACTCTGGACAGTTCTAAAAATGGACAGAGATGTCAGCAGAGAGCACTGTGGTCATGATGTCAGCAGAGAGCTCTGTGTTCCAAAAAGAAAACCATTTCCTCTGTAGTATTCCGCAGCTTATAAGTATTGGAAGGATTAAGATTTTTTAATAGAAGTAATTTACAAATCTGTTTAACTTTCTGGCACCAGTTGATTTAAAAAAAAAAAGTTTTCCACGGGAGTACCCCATTTAGGACTGAGCATTTTTCCGTTTTTGCACTTAAATTTTTTCCTCCTTACCTTAAAAAAATCATAACCCTTTCAATCAATTTTGTCGTACTTCTGGAAAAAATCATAACTACATGCAGTAAAATGTATACGTTTAAAATTGTCATCTTCTGTCCCCTATAACTTTTATATTTTTTCCGCCTACGGGGAGGTATGAGGGCTAATTTTGTGCCGTGATCTGGTTTTTAGCTGTACTATTTTTGTATTGATCGGACGTTTTGATTGTCATTGATCAGTGATTCTGCCGCTTAACTGGATGCCTGGATCTCAGGCACTGAGCAGTCATTCGGCAATCGGACAGCGAGGAGGAAGGTATGAGACCCTCCTGCTGTCTCCTACAGCTGTTCGGGGTGACGTGATTTCGCCGCTGCGATCCCGAACAGCTCCCTGAGCTAACCGGCAACGTTTTAGTTTCACTTTAGACACGGCGATCAACTTTGAACGCTCCGTCTAAAGGGTTAATAGTACGCGGAAGCGCGATCAATGCTGTACGCTATTAGCCCCGGGTCCCGGCCATTGTTAGAGGCCGGGCCCGACCCGCTGTGGCCCGGCGTTATAGAACGGGAGCGGACTCAGGGCGTACAGGTACGCCCTAAGTCCTTAAGGAGTTAAAGGGGTTATCAACCATAAGGTGATTTTAGTACATATCTGCCAGGCTATCTGGGTATTTCCTGTTGGAGTTTGGTCTCTTAAACTGCACATCCTATAGTTCCATGCCTGTAAGTGTGAAGTTACATTCCTCCCTCTCACATATCAGCCACCCCACCCATTGCAGCCCAAATAAGATCAAAAGATCAGTGTTTTCTTTTCAGGGTGCCAACAGCTGTTGCAAAATTATCTCTCTGTCGCTCCATCCATTAAAGCAGGACTGGCTCCCTTTGCACAACTGACTAGTGATGTCAGGTCTAGATGCATTGCAACCTGGGAAATTCCTGGACATGAGTAATTTTGTATGCTGTTAAAAATAAATATTGGGGCGAAAATCACATAGGAATTGCGAGACCACCGTCACACACAGGTACAGACACTATGTTATGAACAACACTAACTTTACAGCCCCTGTAGCATAGTCAAACAAAAATGAAATTCCGGGAATACCCTTTTAACCCCTTAAGGACCAAGCCCATTTTCACCTTAGGGACCAGAGCATTTTTTGCACATCTGACCACTGTCACTTTAAGCATTAACTCTGGGATGCTTTTACTTATAAATTTGATTCCAAGATAGTTTTTTCGTCACATATTTAACTTTAACATAGTGGGAAATTTTGGTTGAAACTTGCATTATTTCTTGGTGAAAAATTCCCAAATTTCATGAAAAATTTGAAAATGTTGCATTCTTTTAACTTTGAAGCTCTCTGCTTGTAAGGAAAATAGACATACCATATAAATTATATATTGATTCACATATACAATATTCTGCTTTATGTTACATTATAAAGTTGACATGTTTTTACTTTTGAGATGAGAGAAACAAAAGCCGACCCTTGTGGAGTATCGCTTGCAACAAGGATACCGGGGAGGCGGAGGGTAAATCACTGCTTACCACAGGAGGTTGTGTACCGACATACACAACAATAGTAATCGTATGTAGATCAAACATGCCCGTCTGCAGACTTCCTGGAACTTGGACTGAGAGTGGATAGGACTTCGTAGGAGCAGGAATTCCGGCGCTGATCAAGGCAAGGAGTAACGGAGGTAGTAGTACCAACCATATGGTTTATTAACCACAATGCAGCACGTTTCACTGCGCATGTACCCAGAAAGATTAGCAGAATTGGAGTTATTTAGTTTAGAAAAAAGAAGACTTAGGGGAGACATAATAACTATGTATAAATAGATCAGGGGACAGTACAGAGATCTCTCCCATGATCTATTTATATCCAGGACTGTATCAATAACAAGGGGGCATCCTCTACGTTTAGAGGAAAGAAGGTTTCTACACCAGCACAGACGGGGGTTCGTTATTGTAAGAGCAGTGAGATTGTGTAATTCTCTGCCTGAGGAGGTGGTCATGGTGAACTCTTTAACCCCTTCATGACCCAGCCCATTTTCACCTTCAGGACCTGGGCATTTTTTGAAAATCTGACCACTGTCACTTTAAACATTAATAACTCTGGAATGCTTTTACTTATCATTCTGATTCCGAGATTGTTTTTTCGTGACATATTCTACTTTATGTTATTGGTAAAAATGTCACTGATATTTGCATCCTTCTTGGTAAAAAATATAAAAATTTCATGAAAATTTTGAAAATTTAGCATTTTTCTAACTTTGAAAGTCTCTGCTTGAAAGGAAAATGGATATTCCAAATAAATTACATATTGATTCACATATACAATATGTCTACTTTATGTTTGCATAAAAAAAAATTGACAAATTTTTATTTTTGGAAGACATCAGAGGGCTTCAAAGTTCCGCAGCAATTTTCCAATTTTTCTCAAGATTTTCAAAATCGTAATTTTTCAGGGCCCAGTTCAGGTTGGAAGTGGATTTTAAGGGTCTTCATATTAGAAATACCCTACAAATGACCCCATTATAAAAACTGCATCCCCCAAAGTATTCAAAATGACATTCAGTAAGTGTTTTAACCCTTTAGGTGTTTCACAGGAATAGCAGCAAAGTGAAGGAGAAAATTCTAAATCTTCATTTTTTACACTCGCATTTTCTTGTAGACCCAATTTTTGAATTTTTACAAGGGGTAAAAGGAGAGAAATCACCCTAAAATTTGTAACCCAATTTCTCTCGAGTAAGCACATACCTCATATGTCTATGTAAAGTGTTTGGCGGGCGCAGTAGAGGGCTCAGAAGGTAAGGAGCGACAATGGGATTTTGGAGAGTGAGTTTTTCTGAAAGGGTTTTTGGGGGGCATGTCCCATTTAGGAAGCCCCTATGGTGCCAGAACAGTGGACCACATGTGACCCCATTTTGGAAACTATACCCCTCATGGAATTTAATAAGGGGTGCAGTGAGCATTTACACCCCACTGGTGTTTGACAGATATTTGAAACGGTGGACTGAGCAAATGAAAATTTTTATTTTTCATTTTCACAGACCACTGTTCCAAAAATCTGTCATACGCCAGTGGAGTGTAAATGCTCACTGCACCCCTTATTACATTCCGTGAGGGGTGAAGTTTCCAAAATGGGGTCACATATGGATATTTATTGTTTTGCGTTTGTCAGAACTGCTGTAACAATCAGCCACCCCTGTGCAAATCGCCTCAAATGTACATGGTGCACTCTCCCTTCTGGGCCTTGTTGTGCGCCCCCAGAGCACTTTGCGCCCACATATGGAGTATCTCCATACTCGGGAGAAATTGCATTACAAATTTAGAGGGTCTTTTTTCCCTTTTACCTCTTGTGAAAATGAAAAGTATAGGGCAACACCAGCATGTCAGTGTAAAAAATTTATTTTTTTACACTAACATGCTGGTGTAGACCCCAACTTAACCTTTTCATAAGGGGTTAAAGAAGAAAAAGCCCCCCAAAATTTGTAAGGCAATTTCTCCCGAGTACGGCGATATCCCATATGTGTCCCAAAACTGTTGCCCTGAAATACGACAGTCCCATACAGGGTGCCTCCAGCTGTTGCAAAACTCCCAGCATGCCTGGACAGTCAATGGCTGTCCGGCAATACTGGGAGTTATTATTTTGCAACAGCTGGAGGCTCCGTTTTGGAAACAGTAGCGTACCAGACGTTTTTCATTTTTTGGGGGGGGAGGGGGGGCTGTGTAGGGGTATGTGTATATGTAGTGTTTTTTACTTTTTATTTTAGGTTAGTGTTAGTGTAGTGTAGTGTTTTTAGGGTACAGTCACATGGGCAGAGGTTCACAGCAAGTTTGCCGCTGGGAGTTTGAGCTGCAGCGCAAAATTTGTGCCAACTCAAACTTGCAGCACTCACTGTAAACCTCCGCCCATGTGAGTGTACCCTGTACATTCACATTGGGGGGAGGGGGCAAACATCCAGCTGTTGCAAACGCCAAGCATGCCCTTTGACTGTCCGTGCATGCTGGGAGTTGTAGTTTTGCAACAGCTGGAGGAACGCTGGTTTGGAAACACTAAGTTAAGTAATAAACTTTCAAGTGTTTTGCAACCAAACTTAGTGTTTCCAAACCAGTGTGCCTCCAGCTGTTGCAAAACTACAACTCCCAGCATGCATGGTCTGTCAGTGCATGCTGGGAGTTATAGTTTTGCAACAATTGCAACAGCTGGAGGCACTGAGGTAGGAAACGGACAATGTTTCCCAACTAGTGTGCCTCCAGTTGTTGCAAAACTACGACTCCCAGCATGCCCAGACTGCCCAGGCATGCTGGAAGTTGTAGTTTGGCAATATCTGAAGGATCAGATGTTGCCGAACTACAACTTCCAGCATGCTTGGGCAGTCTGGGCATGCTGGGAGTTGTAGTTTTGCAACATCTGGAGGTCTACAGTTTGGAGACCACTGTATAATGGTCTCCAATCTGTGCTCTTCCAGATGTTAGAGAACTACAACTCCCAGCATGCCTGGACAGACTGAGCATGCTGAGATTTGTAGTTTTGCAACATCTGGAAGAGCACAGATTGGAGACCATTATACAGTGGTCTCCAAACTGTGGGCCTCCAGATGTTGCAAAACTACAACTCCCAGCATGCCCAGAAAGCCAAAGGCTGTCTGGGCATGCTGGGAGTTGCAGTTTTGAAACTCTCAGAGGCAGCAGTGAGATCGCTTTACGGCGATCTCACTGCTGCCAATGAAGATGCCACACTGGTGCTGCAAACTCACCTCCGGGACGCAGCGCAGCCGGGACCGCATGGAGGACGCCGGGACCGCTCGGGACACCGCTCGGACGGGTAAGTGATGCCGGGGGACGGGTCAGGGACACTTAGCAGAGCGGTGTGTGTCCCGATCCCTGTGATCGGGACTCACACACCGCGCTGCTAAGTATTTTCATAGCGAAACGCTGCTATCAGCTAGTCAGATTTGACCAGCTGATGGCAGCGATCGCTGGGGGGGGGGGGGGGGATGAAACCCCCCGTGGTCGCATGGTAAGATGGCTGGCTATCAGTGATAGCCACCATCTTTCCGGGCGCTGCGGGGTGCCGCGAGTAGCGGCAGTAATGTTCATGACGTACCTGTATGTCATGGGTCGGGAACACCTTGCCACCCATGACGTACAGGTATGTCATAGGTCGGGAAGGGGTTAAAGGGGTACTCCGGTGAAAACCTTTTTTCTTTTAAATCAACTGGTGGCAGAAAGTTAAACATATTTGCAAATTATTTCTATTAAAAAATCTTAATCCTTCCTATACTTATTAGCTACTGAATAATACAGAGGAAATTATTTTCTTTTTGGAATGCTCTCTGATGACATCACGACCACAGTTCTCTTTGCTGACGTTATTATAATAATAATAACGCTTTATTTATTGTTGTCCTTAGTGGGATTTGAACCCAAGTCCCCAGCACTGCAAGGCAGCAGTGCTAACCACTGAGCCACCATGCTGCCCTTAGCATACATCTGCTATGCATGGTTACTAAAATGGACAGAAATGTCAGCAGAGAGCACTGTGTTCGTGATGTCATCAGTGTTCCAAAAAGAAAGGAATTTCCTCTGTAGCATTCAGCAGCTAATAAGTACTGGAAGGATAAGATTTAAGATTTTTTAATAGAAGTAATTTACAAATATGTTTAAACTTTCTGCCACCAGTTGATTTAAAAGAAAAAAGGTTTTCACCGGAGTACCCCTTTAACACCTCCCTTAATAAAAGTTTGAATCACCCCCCTTTTCCCATTTAACCCCTTAATGACACATGACGTTCTCATACGTCTCCATTTCCAAGTCCTTAAGGACACATGACGTATGAGAACGTCATGTGCTTTACCGGCCCCCCGCAGCCATCTGGAGCGGAGCCGGTGCCCGATGCCTGCTGAAATCGTTCAGCAGGCATCGGGGCATATCGCCCAGGGGGGTCATGATGACCCCCCCATGTCGGCGATGGCCGCAGATCGCTGGACAATTCAGTCCAGCGATCTGCGGCGGATTCCGGGTCAATCGGATCTCCAGTGACCAGGGGTGAGGTGGCACTGGTGCCACCTCACGATCGCCCTGATTCATCGGCCGGTTTCCCGGCCGACCAATCAGGGCGCCTGCTGCGGGTGTCACACCCACAACCCGCTCCGCCCCTCTTCCGGAGGACGTGAGCGGGAAGAAGACCCCGGGTGCTGGGGACCCCGATCCCCGGCGTCCCTGTTGGGATCGGGGTCCCAGGAGCGATGGCGGCGGCGAGGGACTGACCTGCGCGGCGGCATGAAGCAGCAGCAGTAGGAGGTGAGTGACAGCCTCCTGCTGTTGCTTAGCAACAGCTCCCAGCATGCAAAACTACAACTCTCAGCAGTCACCGACAGCCAATGGGCATGCTGGGAGTTATAGTTATGCAACCACCAGATGCACCACTACAACTCCCAGCATGCACTTTAGCTGATTGTGCAAGCTGGGAGTTGTAGTTATACAACAGCTGAAGGTACACTTTTCCATAGAAAAAATGTGCCTCCAGCTGTTGCAAAACTATAAGTCCCAGCATGCCCATAAGGGAATGCTGGGAGTTGTGGTGGTCTGCCTCCTGCTGTTGCATAACTACAGCTCCCAGCATGCCCATTGGCTGTCGGTGACTGCTGAGAGTTGTAGTTTTGCAACAGCTGAAGGCACACTGAGTTAAGTAGCAAACCAGTGTGTCTCCAGCTGTTGCATAACTACAATCCCCAGCATCCCCAGCCAAAGTAGTATGCCTCCAGCTGTTGCATAACTACAAGACCCACTATGCCCTTCCGCTGTCCGTACATGCTGGAGGTTGTAGCTTTTGCAACAGCTGAAGGCACACTGGTTGCAAAACACTGAGTTTGTTACCAAACTCTGTGTTTCACAACCAGTGTGCCTCCAGCTGTTGCAAAACTACAACTCCCAGCATGTACTGATAGACCGTACATGCTGGGAGTTGTAGTTTTGCAACAGCTGGATGTCCCCCCCCCCCCCCCCCCCCCCAATGTGAATGTACAGGGTACACTCACATGGGCGGAGGTTTACAGTAAGTATCCGGCTGCAAGTTTAAGCTGTGGCAAATTTTCTGCCGCAGCTCAAACTGCCAGCGAGAAACTACTGTGGACCCCCGCCCGTGTGACTGTACCCTAAAAGCACTACACTAACACAAAATAAAATAAAAGGTAAAAAACACTACATATACACATACCCCTACACAGCCCCCCTCCCCTCCCCAATAAAAATGAAAAACGTCTGGTACGCCACTGTTTCAAAACGGAGCCTCCACCTGTTGCAAAACAACTACTCCCAGTATTGCCAGATAGCCACTGACTGTCTAGGCATGCTGGGAGTTTTACAACAGCTGGAGGCACCCTGTTTGGGAATCACTGGCGTAGAATACCCCTATGTCCACCCCTATGCAAGTCCCTAATTTAGGCCTCAAATGCGCATGGCGCTCTCACTTTGGAGCCCTGTCGTATTTCAAGGCAACAGTTTAGGGTCACATATGGGGTATCGCCGTACTCGGGAGAAATTGTGTTTCGCGGGGGGTATTTTCTGCTATTACCCTTTTTAAAAATGTAAACATTTTGGGAAAACAAGCATTTTAGGTAAAAAAGAAAAAAATTTCTTTACATATACAAAACTCGTGAAACACCTGTGGGGTATAAAGGTTCAAATTACCCCTTGTTACATTCCCCGAGGGGTCTAGTTTCCGAAATGGTATGCCATGTGTTTTTTTTTTTTTTGCTGTCCTGGCACCATAGGGGCTTCCTAAATGCGGCATGCCCCCAGAGCAAAATTTGCTTTCAAAAAGCCAAATGTGACTCCTCCTCTTCTGAGACCTGTAGTGCGCCAGCAGAGCACTTTTCACCCCCATATGGGGTGTTTTCTGAATCGGGAGAAATTGGGCTTCAAATTTTGGGGGGTATTTTCTGCTACTAACCTTTTTAAAAATGTAAAAATTTTGGTAAACGAAGCATTTTAGGTAAAAATTTAAAAAAATTTTTTTACATATGCAAAAGTCGTGAAACACCTGTAGGGTATTAACCCCTTAAGGACTCAGGGTTTTTCCAATTTCGTTTTTTCCTCACCTTTTAAAAATCATAACCCTTTCAATTTTCCACCTAAAAATCCATATTATGGCTTATTTTTTGCGTCGCCAATTCTACTTTGCAGTGACATTAGTCATTTTACCCAAAAATGCACGGCAAAACGAAAAAAAAAATCATTGTGCGACAAAATTGAAAAAAAACGCCATTTTGTAACTTTTGGGGGCTTCCGTTTCTACGCAGTGCATATTTCGGTAAAAATTACACCTTATCATTATTCTGTAGGTCCATACGGTTAAAATGATACCCTACTTATATAGGTTTGATTTTGTCGCACTTCTGGAAAAAATCATAACTACATGCAGGAAAATTTATACGTTTAAAAATGTCATCTTCTGACCCCTATAACTTTTTTATTTTTCCACGTACAGGGCGGTATGAGGACTAATTTTTTGCGCCGTGATCTGAAGTTTTTATCGGTATGATTTTTGTTTTGATCAGACTTTTTGATCACTTTTTATTCATTTTTTTTAATGGTATAAAAAGTGACCAAAATACGCTTTTTTGGACTTTGGAATTTTTTGGCGCGTACGCCATTGACCGTGCGGTTTAATTAATGATATATTTTTATAGTTCGGACATTTACGCACGATACCACATATGTTTATTTATTTATTTTTTTACACTTTTATTTTTTTTATGGGAAAAGGGGGGTGATTCAAACTTTTATTAGGGAAGGGGTTAAATGACCTTTATTAACACTTTTTTAACATTTTTTTTTGCAGTGTTATAGGTCCCATAGGGACCTATAACACTGCACACACTGATCTCCTATGCTGATCACTGGCGTGTATTAACACGCCTGTGATCAGTATTATCGGCGCTTGACTGCTCCTGCCTGGATCTCAGGCACGGAGCAGTCATTCGTCGATCGGACACCGAGGAGGCAGGTAAGGGCCCTCCCGGTGTCCGATCAGCGATCGGCGATGTGTGGTATTAGCCGCGGGTCCCAGCCGTTGAAGAGCGCTGGGACCGACGCGATATGATGCAGGATCGCGGCGCGATCCCACTTCATATCGCGGGAGCCGGCGCAGGACGTAAATATACGTCCTGCGTCGTTAAGGGGTTAAGGTTCACATTACCCCTTCTTACGTTCCCTGAGGGGTCTAGTTTCCAAAATGGTATGCCATGTGTTTTTTTTTTGCTGTCCTGGCACCATAGGGGCTTCCTAAAGGTGACATGCCCCCCAAAAACAATTTGTCGCTCCTTCCCTTCTGAGCCCTCTACTGTGCCCGCTGAACAATTAACAGACATATGAGGTATGTCCTTACTCGAGAGAAATTGGGTTACAAATACAAGTAAAAATTTTCTCTTTTACCACTTGCAAAAATTCAAAAATTGGGTCTACAAGAACATGCGAGTGTAAAAAATGAAGATTTTGAATTTTCTCCTTCCCTTTGCTGCTATTCCTGTGAAACACCTAAAGGGTTTATACACTTACTGAATGCCATTTTGAATACTTTGGGGGGTGTAGTTTTTATAATGGGGTCTTTTATGGGGTATTTCTAATATGAAGACCCTTCAAATCTACTTCAAAACTGAACTGGTCCCTGAAAAATAGTGAGTTTGAAAATTTTGTGAAAAATTTCAAAATTGCTGCTGAACTTTGAAGCCCTCTGGTGTCTTCCAAAAGTAAAAACTCAAATTTTATGAAGCAAACATAAAGTAAACATATTGTATATGTGAACCCAAAATATATATATTTTGAATATCCATTTTCCTTACAAGCAGAGCGCTTCAAACTTAGAAAAATGCAAAATTTTCATTTTTTTCATCAAATTTGGGGATTTTTCACCAAGAAAGGATACAAGTTACCATACAATTTTACCACTAAGTTAAAGAAGAATATGTCACGAGAAAACAATCTCGGAATCAGAATGATAACTAAAAGCATTCCAGAGTTATTAATGTTCAAAGTGACAGTGGTCAGTGGCAAAAAACGGCCTGGTCCTTAAGAGGTTAAAAAAAAACAGCGTAAATAAAAATAAACATGTGGTATCGCCGCATGCGGAAATGTCCGAATTATAAAAATTATATATTATATTATAAAATTATATATTAATTAAACCCGCAAAAAAATTCCAAAGTCCAAAATAGTGTATTTTTGGTCACTTTTTATATCATGAAATAATGAATAAAAAGCGATCAACATGCCCGATCAATACAAAAATTGTACTGCTAAAATCTTCAGATCACAGCGCAAAAAATGAGCCCTCATACTGCCCCATACGTGCTAAAATAAAAAAGTTATAGGGGTCAGAAGATGACAATTTTAAACGTATACATTTTCCTGCATGTAGTTATGATTTTTTACAGAAATAAGACAAAATCAAACCTATAAAAGTAGGGTATCATTTAAATCGTATGGACCTACAGAATAAAGAGAATGTGTCATTTTTACCGAAAAGTGTACCGTGTAGAAACAGAAGCCCCCAAAAGTTACAAAATTACGTGTTTTTTTCAATTTTATCTCACAATGATTTTTTTTCCGTTTTGCCATAGATTTTTGGGTAAAATGACTGATGTCATTACAAAGTAGAATTGGTGGCGCAAAAAATAAGCCATCATATGGATTTTTAGGTGCAAAATTGAAAGGGTTATGATTTTTTAAAGGTAAGGAGGAAAAAACGAAAGTGCAAAAACGGAAAAACCCCTGGTCCTTAAGGGGTTGAGTCTGGAGGCAAGTAATTTGCCCGCCCTATCTGAGCATGCATAATAATTAGCCTGAAAAACTTCCTCATTCCTCATCATTTTCATGGTCCATGAATAGCCTCTCCCCTAATGGAGTTTCTCAGTTTGCACAAAGTTTCTTTATGTGATGAAGTCTGTTGGGCCTTATTAATAGATTCCATATAGCGCCACGCCTGCCCCCTCTACCAAAGTCTATGGGAAGGGGGCGTGACAGCGGTTGCGCCCCCTTCCCATAGACTTTCGTTGAGGGGGCGGCGAGACCTCACGAGGGGCCGGGCGTGACGTCACACCTGGCGGCCTCAAACACAGAAGCCCGCACACAGCGTTCGGAGTAATGAACTTCCGGATGCTGTGAGCGGAGCTCCGAAAGGACGGGAAGCGCACAAACCCTTTAATAATTTGTTTATATCCGCTAGCCTAGCTTTTTTAACTTTGGAGCCTAATCTTATAAATGTGCCCCTAATGAAAGCCTTATGGGCGTTCCATATAGAGGAAATGGAAGCTGGGGTGTTAGCATGAATTTGAAAGAACTCCTGAAGTTAAAATAAATTGCTTTAAAATAAATTGGTTATCACGCCATATGTATGTTGGAAAAACTTTAATGCTCTCATTAACAGAAAGCGTAATATGTGCATGGTCCAGACACTATCTGTTCAACCATGGAAAACGATATATCAAGCAGCAATTCTCTATAAGTAAGAAAGAAATCAATCCTACAGTGACTATTATGAACAGGAGAGTAGAAAGTAAAGTCCCCTTCTGTACTGTGATAAGTACGCCACACATTGTGAATGTCGGAATTCCCTATAATAGTAGCTATATTTTTAGACCCCTCATGGTGACCTCTAGTACAATCCCATTCCTGTTCGAGGACTGTGTTAAAGTCCCCGCAAATAAGGAGACGACTCTTTCTATGTTTATCTACAATATTAAGTACCAATCTTAAAAATTTGCTTTTCCCTCTATTTCAGGGGATACACTGTTACTAATGTATATAGAGCATTGTTTAAATAAGCAACCACTATAAGAAAGCGTCCATGAGGGTCAAAAATTAAATGGAAAAGTTGAAAAGCAATAGTATTTTTAACAGCAAGAAGAACACCTTTACATTTTGAAGACGCATGAGAATGAAATAATGTGAGGATATAAAACATTCTTAATTCTATACGCATCTTGTACCAATAAATGCGTCTCCTGGGCACAGACAATATCTCCTGATAGCTACTTAGCCTCCGACCAGAACATTGCTCTTTTATACAGACTAATAAGTCCGTTAGTATTAATAGATACAAATTTTAGTATCATGGCATCTGTACAAAAAAATGAGGTGTTGATATACTAATTAGAGTAAGCATTACTACTTTCATAGAAATACTGGAGAGTGCAATAGTTAGGAAAAGTCCATCTGAAAAAAAGTGTAGAGAACAACAAAATGCATTAAAAAAAAAAAAAGTCTAGAAAAACTTGCCAGTTTCAGCAGATATTCACAAAGTGAAGATCAAGGAACATAGTTCACTTGTGCCTCCAAGGCCAAAAGAACTGAAACGTGCACTGTGGTCTTCAAAAGGACCCTACTTTATTGGTTCCTCCCTTTGCCAATCCGAGGTAACTATGGAGGTAGAGGGTCGTGTAGTGGTGGGTGGCAGGAGATCAGGCAAGTACCACTTACGAAGAAGTTGAGAACCTTCCTCTAAGGACTTAACAACATGTAAAGTATTATCTCTGCGTATGAGGAGACACACAGGGAAGCCCCAGCGATATTGGATCTTATGGTCTCACAATGATGACATAAGCAGAGCAAGGGACCTGCGTTGCTGGAGAGTAATGGCAGACAAATTAGTAAATAGGGTAATTTTGCTGAAGTCCCCTGTAAGAGAGAGAGGTTTCGTCGTGGGGGGCCATTAACTCTTCTTTCACATTAAAGTAGTGAATGGGGGCAAGCACATCACGGGGTATTTCTTCCGCAAGATGTTTGGGCTTAGGCAACCTGTGCAGTCTATCTATAATAAGGTCCAGCGCTGTGCAGTCGGGGGTACCATTTTATAGTCCTGTAAGAACTTCTTTAGCCAGACATGGAAATCGACTCTAGGATCCTTCGAAACTTAATGTTATTCCTCTACAACCTGTCCTCCAGGTCAGCTATTTTAGCACACAGAGAGGAGACTTCAGATTCTAGCTCGTAATGTGCATCTATTAAATCATTATGAGAGGAGGCATATTCACCCATTCTGGTCTCAGTATGCTGCACCCTGTGTTTCATCTCAGCTATGTCCGCTTGGACAGGGGATAGCATTCTAGCAACATCCATGTGGATGGACTGATGAAGTGTCACAAGTATATTTTTCAATGTAAGCTCAGTCACTGGAGGAAGGGTGACTCACCTCTCTCAATGTCCTCCTCTGATTCATCTTGCAGGTGCTGGCGTTGTTTAGCTGGGAGGGGAGGACAGTGCAGAGATGGAGGTCCTCCCGGAGTTGCGACCCGTTCTCTGGGGATTTGAATGGTAGTAGTCCGGAGGCTGAGGAGAACCTTCCCTTGGTGGAGAAGCAGGCATAGAAGAGCTTCTCTGTGATAAGGCATGAGATAGCGCTGCACTGTGATGTGAACCGGAGGAGTCCGAACACGCTGGGGAAGACGGTCCGGCGCCATCTTGGGAGTCTGGCAGACAGACAGCAATATAGAAATCTGTGAGTTTTGGAGTTTAGCTCCGGCTTTTCCCCTCTTCCTCGACCTATTAGAAATGGAGGGTGTGGAGGAGTCCATTAGGAAAGAAAAGAGTCGCTGTAACAGGGTCACAAGTCGCTTTAGCTGCTGTGTAGGCCCGGAGCTCTCAGTTCAAGCGGCCATCTTCGGCTAGAGCCAAGCCACGCCCCATTTTTATTCATTTTTATTTCATTTTATATTGTTTATACAACTTTTAAGATTTTTATATAATCTATCTACATTATACATTTAACAATTTTTTATAATAATAACCTTACTGCTATTATTACTATTTACTAATCATCAGATAGCATTTTTCCTTCTATCTAAGAAACGCAACACAGTGTACGACATACACGTATCATGAAAACTTTTTCCTCACTTCCCCCCCCCCCTGTTATGTGCCAAATATAGTCTTTTTTATGAGCAATTGTAATTTAATGCTATGTTTCGTTATCTTCATGCTATAATTACAACTATCTACTAAAATATGTCCTTTGAGCACCGCAATCAACTTTCCCAAGTGCCAATAGCAATACTCCTAAACACCCTCCGCTGTCCCATTCACAATAGAAGTATCAGCGAGACAAGTTCACGGCCCTGAGACTCTATAGGCTGGCAGTGGTCACGTGACCGGCCGGGCAGCAACACGTCCTTGGTTACCTTTCTCTTGCACATCAGCGGAGCTGTGGCATGCCAGAGTTTATCTCTTGTGTCCAGGCCTCACTTTCAGCTTGTTACCAGACACAATCCTGGATTAATGCAATGATTATATGTAAAATCTTTTTTAGTTTAATTGTTTTATCTGTTTTTTACACATTGTCTCTGTAATTAATGGAAGTTTCACCTCCACTGGTTAAATGTAACCATTTTACTATTTTACATCATTGTAACAGACTCTGACCTTTCCACTTTGCACTGTCCTCCATTTTGTTTTTCAATTGATGTACCTATTTAAACCCCTCATGTATGGTGTTTTGCATGTACTTTGTCAATGTGAAGAAGGGGGTGTGATACGCGTTACTGCTTTACATAATAAAGTTGAATATTCATCTTATCCTGCTGCCTGGACTTCATCAATTCTGGAATCTCTGAGCGCCTGCAAGAAAAGGATACATTTTCGGGTCAATCCTCCAAAACAGTTATAAGCACTCTAGCGCAATCATGATGATTAGGGGAGACTTCTCCAGTTGGTGTCACGGGAACCAGGCTCCTTTTTTCCCCCTTTCCGACTATCCAGAATGTCCTTGATTCCGTACAAGAGATTTCAATGGGCCTTAAAGCTCACGCTAATAAAGAGCATTAATGATTTAATTAATAAATGGAACCTTAGTCTTGTATCTAGGCTAATTTCTATTAGAGCTTCTTCAGATTTGAAACATTTATCTTTATGGTCTGAGTCCATAAAGCTTTGCTAAGTGCATTAGTGAAATCCATGCCTTAGCAGCTATTGACCATTGCCTAAATTTTTTCAAAACAGAGTTCTCTTGAGAACTTTAACCTCATTTACTCCTAAAGGTGCCCTGCAACAACACTGATCACTCGATGAAATCACTGTTTTATTTTCTGGGTCTCTTTACTCAAGAGCAGAAGAAATGTCACACTCTTGATGTAAGCGGAGCCCTAAACATCCATGTGGAGTGTACCAGAGCATCGCTTTCATTCTTTCTCAGGTAAGACAAAAATCCTAAAGTACCGAAGCTGCTTTATCCAGATTAATTAGGAAGAATGTTTCCCTTTACTGCATAAAAGATGGGTTACAAGTACAGCAACTGAAACATCAACAGAAGTGTGGGCAACATGGGCAGGAAAGAAATTAATCCCTATTGGCCAGACTTGTAGAACTGCCCTTTGGTCTCTTTCTCACATATTTTGTAAAGTACGACAGACTAGATATTAGAAAAGCTAGGCAATCAGCCTTTAGTAAAGTGGTTCTACAGTCTGCCATGCACAACATCCCCCCTAATGATTATTTGATAAATTCCAATTGATGATGCTGCTGCTTTAGAACGAAGTGTCATTTTTTTACTCACCGTAACTTTTCTTTTCTTTATTTCAAAGCAGCAGCACATATATTTACCACCCAATGAAACTGCAGACCTTAATCCCTTAGCGCACCAGGACATACATTTACATGACTGTGAGCAGCGGAACGGTGCTCATGTCATACGCAGCCAGTCCCAACTGCTGCCAGGGACCCGCCGGTAAGGGTGTACATCAGCAATCGCGCTGATGTGTGTCTTTAATCCCTCAGATTCTGTGATCAATACAGATCACGGCATCTGCGGCAGTGCAGCACTTAATGCGGATGATTGGATCGCCCGCAGGGCTGCTGCGGGGATCGATCATCTGTAATGGCGGACGGAGGTCCCCTCACCTGCCTCCGTCCATCTTGTCAGGTCTTCTGCTCTGGTCTGAGATCGAGCAGACCAGAGCAGAAGATGACCGATAACACTGATAGCGCTATGCCCTATTCATAGCACTGAACAGTATTAGAAATCAAATGATTGCTATTAATAGTCTATTAAAGTGTAAAATAAAAAGTTTAAAAAAAAAATGTGAAAAATCCCCTCCCCCAATAAAAAAGTAAATCGTCCGTTGTTCCCATTTTAACCCCCAAAAAAGCGTTAAAAAAGAATTAATAAACATTTGGTATTGTTGCATGCATAAATGTCAGAACTATCAAAATATAATGTTATTGATCCCGTATAGTGAATGGCATAAAAAAAATAAAAAAAAATCCATAATTGCTGCTTTTTAGTCACACAATATAATTTTTTTTTTAATTAATTAAAAGGTTAATATATGCAAATGAGATATCAATAAAAAGTACAGTCCACGGTGCAAAAAATGAGCCCTCATACTGCCGCTTATACGCAAAAATGATAAAGTTATAGGTCATTAAAAATAGAGGGATTTTAACACTTAAGGACTCAGGGTTATTCCGTTTTTGCACTTTCGCTTTTTCCTCCTTACCTTTTAAAAATCATAACCCTTTCAATTTTCCACCTAAAAATCCATATTATGGCTTATTTTTTGCGTCGCCAATTCTACTTTGCAGTGACATTAGTCATTTTACCCAAAAATGCATGGCAAAACGGAAAAAAAAATCATTGTGCGACAAAATCGAAAAAAAAACGCCATTTTGTAACTTTTGGGGGCTTCCGTTTCTACGCAGTGCATATTTCGGTAAAAATTACACCTTATTATTCTATAGGTCCATACGGTTAAAATGATACCCTACTTATATAGGTTTGATTTTGTCGCACTTCTGGAAAAAATCATAACTACATGCAGGAAAATTTATATGTTTAAAAATGTCATCTTCTGACCCCTATAACTTTTTTATTTTTCCACGTACGGGGCGGTATGAGGACTCATTTTTTGCGCCGTGATCTGAAGTTTTTATCGGTATGATATTTGTTTTGATCAGACTTTTTGATCACTTTTTATTCATTTTTTTATGTTATAAAAAGTGACCAAAATACGCTTTTTTGGACTTTGGAATTTTTTTGCGCGTACGCCATTGACCGTACGGCTTAATTAATTATATATTTTTATAGTTAGGGACATTTACGCACGCGGCGATACCACATATGTTAATTTTTTAATTTTTTTACACTGTTTTATTTTTTTTATGGGAAAAGGGGGGTGATTCAAACTTTTATTAGGGAAGGGGTTAAATGACCTTTATTAACACTTTTTTTTTTACTTTTTTTTTTGCAGTGTTATAGGTCCCATAGGGACCTATAACACTGCACACACTGATCTCCTATGCTGATCACTGGCGTGTATTAACACGCCTGTGATCAGCATTATTGGCGCTTGACTGCTCCTGCCTGGATCTCAGGCACGGAGCAGTCATTCATCGATCGGACACCGGGGAGGCAGGTAAGGGCCCTCCCGGTGTCCGGTCAGCTGTTCGGGACGCCGCGATTTCAACAGCCGGGTCACTTTCAGTTTCACTTTAGAAGCGGCGGTCAGCTTTCACCGCCGCTTCTAAAGGGTTAATACCGCACATCGCCGCGATCGGCGATGTGTGGTATTAGCCGCGGGTCCCGGCCGTTGATTAGCGCCGGGACCGACGCGATATGATGCGGGATTGCGGCGCGATCCCGCTTCATATCGCGGGAGCCGGCGCAGGACGTAAATATACGTCCTGCGTCGTTAAGGGGTTAAACAAACTAATTTTGTTAAAAAGTTTGAGATTTTTTTAAAGTAGTACATAAGTAGAAAAGTATGTAATCATGGCTATCATTTTATTTGTATTAACCCACAGTATAAATAAAATATGTAATTTTTATCGTAAATTGTACAGTGTGAAAACGATAACCTTCCAAAATTAGCAAAATTGCTGTTTTCTTTTTCAATTTCCCCACACAAACTAGTCCATGGTTGAAGATATAAAAGAGTTATGATTTTTAGAAGGTGAGGAGGAAAAAACGAAAAACGCCAAAATTAACTTGGCTGCGTCCTTAAGGCCAAAATGGGTGGATCCTTAACCCCTTAAGGACACATGACGTTCTCATACGTCTCCATTTCCGAGTCCTTAAGGACACATGACGTATGAGAACGTCATGTGTTTTACCGGCCCCCCGCAACCATCTGGAGCGGAGCCGGTGCCCGATGCCTGCTGAAATCGTTCAGCAGGCATCGGGGCATATCGCCCAGGGGGGTCATTATGACCCCCCATGTCGGTGATGGCCGCAGATCGCTGGACAATTCAGTCCAGCGATCTGCGGCGGATTCCGGGTCAATCGGGTCTCCAGTGACCCGGTGACCCGGAATTATTGGCTGATCGGGGCCGTCGAACAGCCAGAGCCAGCAGGGGTGAGGTGGCACTGGTGCCACCTCACGATCGCCCTGATTCGTCGGCCGGATTACCGGCCGACCAATCAGGGCGCCTGCTGCGGGTGTCACTCCCGCAACCTGCTCCGCCCCTCTTCCGGAGGACGTGAGCGGGTGCGGGACGTGCACCCCGGGTGCTGGGGACCCCGATCCCCGGCGTTAATGTTGGGATCGGGGCCCCAGGAGCAGCGGCGGCGGCGACGACGAGGGACTGACCTGTGCGGCGAGGATAGTTGGAGGTGAGTGACAGCCTCCTGCTGTTGCTTAGCAACAGCTCCCAGCATGCAAAAAGGGCATGCTGGGAGCTGTAGTTATGCAACAGCAGGAGGCAGACCACCACAACTTCCAGCATTCCCTTATGGGCATGCTGGGACTTGTAGTTTTGCAACAGCTGGAGGCACATTCTTTCTATGGAAAAGCGTACCTTCGGTGTTTCACAACCAGTGTGCCTCCAGCTGTTGCAAAACTACAACTCCCAGCATGCACTGATAGACCGTACATGCTGGGAGTTGTAGTTTTGCAACAGCTGGATGTTCCCCCCCCCCAATGTGAATGTACAGGGTACATGGGCGGAGGATTACATTAAGTATCCGGCTGCAAGTTTGAGGTGCGGCAAAATTTCTGCCGCAGCTCAAACTGCCAGCGAGAAACTACTGTGAACCCCCACCTGTGCGACTGTACCCTAAAAACACTACACTACACTAACACACAATAAAATAAAAAGTAAAAAACACTACGTATACACATACCCCTACACAGCCCCCCTCCCCAATAAAAATGAAAAACGTCTGGTACGCCACTGTTTCCAAAACGGAGCCTCCAGCGGTTGCAAAACTACAACTCCCAGTATTGCCAGATAGCCGTTGACTGTCTAGGCATGCCGGGAGTTTTACAACAGCTGGAGGCACCCTGTTTGGGAATCACTGGCGTAGAATACCCCTATGTCCACCACTATGCAAGTCCCTAATTTAGGCCTCAAATGCGCATGGCGCTCTCACTTTGGAGCCCTGTCGTATTTCCAGGCAACAGTTTAGGGCCACATATGGGGTATCGCCGTACTCGGGAGAAATTGCCTAACAAATTTTGGGGGATATTTTCTGCTATTACCCTTTTAAAAAATGTAAAATTTTTGGGAAAACAAGCATTTTAGGTAAAAAAAATATATTTTTTTTACATATGCAAAAGTCGTGAAACACCTGTAGGGTATTAAGGTTCAAATTACCCCTTGTTACGTTCCCTGAGGGGTCTAGTTTCCAAAATGGTATGCCATGTGTTTTTTTTTTGCTGTCCTGGCACCATAGGGGCTTCCTAAATGCGGCATGCCCCCAGAGCAAAATTTGCTTTCAAACAGCCAAATGTGACTCCTTCTCTTCTGAGACCTGTAGTGCGCCAGCAGAGCACTTTTCACCCCCATGCGAGGTGTTTTCTGTATCGGGAGAAATTGGGCTTCAAATTTTGGGGGGTATTTTCTGCTATTACCCTTTTTAAAAATGTAAAATTTTTGGGAAACCAAGCATTTTAGGTAAAAAAATATATATTTTTTTTACATATGCAAAAGTCGTGAATCACCTGTAGGGTATTAAGGTTCACTTTACCCCTTGTTACCTTCCCTGAGGGGTCTAGTTTCCAAAATGGTATGCCATGTGTTTTTTTTTGCTGTCCTGGCACCATAGGGGCTTCCTAAATGCGGCATGCCCCCCAAAAACCATTTGTCGCTCCTTCCCTTCTGAGCCCTCTACTGTGCCCGCCGATCAATTAACATAGACATATGAGGTATGTGCTTACTCGAGAGAAATTGGGTTTCAAATACAAGTAAAAATTTTCTCCTTTTTACCCCTTGCAAAAATTCAAAAATTGGGTCTACAAGAACATGCGAGTGTAAAAAATGAAGATTTTGAATTTTCTCCTTCACTTTGCTGCTATTCCTGTGAAACACCTAAAGGGTTAATACACTTACTGAATGTCATTTTGAATACTTTGGGGGGTGTAGTTTTTATAATGGGGTCTTTCTTATATGAAGACCATTCAAATCCACTTCAAAACTGAACTGGTCCCTGAAAAATAGTGAGTTTGAAAATTTTGTGAAAAATTTCAAAATTGCTGCTGAACTTTGAAGCCCTCTGGTGTCTTCCAAAAGTAAAAACTCATAAATTTTATGATGCAAACATAAAGTAGACATATTGTATATGTGAACCCAAAAAAAATATATTTTGTATATCCATTTTCCTTACAAGCAGAGAGCTTCAAAGTTAGAAAAATGCAAAATTTTCATTTTTTTCATCAAATTTTGGGATTTTTCACCAAGAAAGGATGCAAGTTACCATAAAATTTTACCAATAAGTTAAAGTAGAATATGTCACGAAAAAACAATCTCGGAATCAGAATGATAACTAAAAGCATTCCAGAGTTATTAATGTTTAAAGTGACAGTGGTCAGAATTGCAAAAAACTCTCCGGTCCTTAAGGTATAAAATGACCTGGTCCTTAAGGGGTTAAAGATTGTTTACTTTAGACACAGTAAGGCTATGGAGGAGTAGGCTGTACAATTCATATAATTTGTCCAATCCTTGCAAGAAGACCAAATTTTCCCCATTGGTGCTGCTGTTTTGGAATAAAAAAGAGAATTTACAGTAAGTAAAATAATAACTCTAAAATTTTTATTTTATTTTTTAGGAGGGTTGGTTGGGGGATATTTTATTTTATGTACATTTCATCTTTTTTTTCTTTTTTATACTTTTCAGTAGTACAACAAGGGGACTGACGGCAATCACAAGATCACTGGTATAATACACTGCAGTAGTACACTAGTACTAGCATAAATGACATAGGGACATCTTCTTTATGGAACAAATCAGCTGCATCTTAGCATTTTCAAATTGTCCATGGTGGTAACATTTCTGGGTTTAAAATTTATGGAATTGAGCATCTATATGCTGGTCCACAAAAGGGCTGTATAAGAAAGAGACTGGCCGATAGAGAAGCTTTCTGGCAGTTCACATTCGGCACCCGTACACCTCTTGGCATGAATGTCTGGCGTGAACTGCTGTTCCATTATTAGAGCCTATACATTTCTTTCTATACATTTCTATGTTTAGAAGGAAAAAAATATATAATTTGTGACTTAATACAATGGAACTCTTAACTCCCTCCCAACACATGATGTGCATGTACTGTACGCCATAACATGGGGAAAGGATACACAGCAGCTGTGTATTACAGTATCCATGGTCAATCTCATTCAATAGTGATTGTGGCATCTAGGTGGTAAGACAGCAACCAGATCATAAGATTAATTAGGCATCGAAAGGCCTGTGACAACTTGTTTGAGTACAATAGGGAGAAAAATCTTAGTTATAACAAAAGAGTTTTTTTTATATTTACAAAAACTATAACACAAGTATTTTTAAAATATATTAAAAAGTTTAGCATAGCAAAATAATAAAAAAATATATACATAATTACTGAGAGAGAGAATACATTTTATTGCTTAAACTTAAAATGAACCGATCACGTACAGTCTTTAGCCTTGAATCAGAAACAAGCAGCTGTGTTAAAGTCTTCACTTAAAGGAGATAGGCAGCGAAAATGTTTTAACTCATGCTGTGCCCGGGGTGCAAACATAAAAATAAAAAAACTTTAACTCACCTTCCTATGGTCCCCCGTTGCGAAGATTTTGGCATCCCGTTCCTTCGGTGCTGCTGGCTTCGGGCTTCTTAGGCTTGAAACGTCACAATACTGTCAGTGTATCGCTGGCTGCAGTGATGTCCTAGCTTTGCTGGTGATTCGCTGAGCGCAATGTCATGTAAGGAGCTCTGGCCGGCTTTGGACAGCACTGTGTTTCGAGCCTAAGAAGCCCGAAGCTAGCAGCACCAGAGGAACGGGATGCCGATATCTCTACAACGGGGAAACGTAGGAAGGTGAGTTAAAGTTTTTATTTTTTATTTTTGCAGCTCGGGCACAGGATGAGTTAAAACATTTTCGCCACATATCTTCTTTAACCCCTTAAAGGGGTTCTGCGGTGCTTACACATCTTATCTCCTATCCAAAGGATAGGGGATAAGATGCCTGATCGCGGGAGTCCCGCAGCTGGGGACGCCCGTGATCATGCACGCGGCACCCCGTTTGTAATCAGTCCCCGGAGTGTGTTCGCTCCGGGTCTGATTACAGGCGACCGCAGGGCCGGCGGCGTTTGACGTCACACCTATGCCCCCGTGTGACGTCACGGTCCACCCCTCAATGCAAGCCTATGGGAGGTGGCGTGATAGCTATCACGCCCCCTCCCGTAGGTTTGCATTGAGGGAGTAGAGTGCTGTCACACGGGGCGGAGGCGTGACGCCACACGCAGCCTGCCCTGCGGTCGCCCGTGAACAGACCCCGAGCGGACACGCTCCGGGGACTGATTACAAACGGGGTGCTGCGTGCATGATCACGGGTGTCCCCAGCTGCGGGACTCGCGTGATCAGGCATCTTATCCCCTATCCTTTGGATAGGGGATAAGATGTGTAAGCACCGGAGAACCCCTTTAAGGACTCTTTTGGCCTTAAGGACTCAGCATTAACGTTCTATTTTAATAGTTCAGATATTTACGCACGCAGCGATACCAAATACGTTTATATATATTTTTTAACACGTTTGGGGGGTAAAATGGCAAAAAGGGACAATTTACTTTTTTATTGGGGGATTTTTCAACTTTTTTCAACTTTTTTTTACTTAAGTTTTTACACTTTAATATTCCCCACAGGGAAATATCTATAGCATTCACTTGATTGCTAATACTGTTCAGTGCTATGCATAGGGCATAGCACTGATCAGTGTTATCGGTCATCTTCTGCTCTGGTCTGCTCGATCTCAGACCAGAGCAGAAGACCCCAGTAGACGGCCGGTGGCAGGTGAGGGGACCTCTGGCCGCCATGCTGGATGATCAGATCCCCGCGGCAGCACTGCGGGCAATCCGATCATCCATTTTAGTGGCCGCACTGCCGCAGGTTCCGTGATCTGTATTGATCATGGCATCACAAGGGTTAATGGCACAAATAAACATTATCGCTGATGTGCGCCGTTACCGGCGGGTCCCCAGCTGCTGATAGCATTGGTCCAATGCTCGCAGTCATGTACAGTACGTAAATGTACATCCTGGTGCGTTAAGTACCACCGCACCAGGACGAACATTTACATCCTGCGTCATTAAGGGGTTAAGGAGAAGGCAGTAGAAATATGCACCACAAAAATCTGTCACCAGCCACACATTATACATATCTCCCAACCGTCCCAGATCCGGTGGAATATTCTCGCTTTTGAGGTGATGTCCTGCTGTCGCAGAATGGCCCCCACATGTGCCGCATTTAACTGTAAATGCCTTCTTATGAGGCACATACAGTTAAATGTGGCGTTGAGTGGGAAGCTTGATGAGCTCTTCCTCTGCGCTCCAGCGGCTCCGCCGTACAAGCACGTCATCAGACCCCAAAGTGCAAAGGAAGAAGAAGAAAAGGAAGGGGCCTCGCTGAGGGAGCTTCAAAAGTTAAGTATCCGGGAGGGGAGGTGGAAATTACTGCTGGGTACTATGGCGGAAACTCCTGCTGCCTACTATGGTGGTACTGCTGCCTACTGTGGGGGAAACTGCTGATGCATACTACGGGGGAAACTGCTGATGCCTACTACGGGGGAAACTGCTGATGCCTACTACGGGGGAAACTGCTGATGCCTACTACGGGGGAAACTGCTGATGCCTACTACGGGGGAACTGCTGCCTACTATGGGGGGGGGGGGGAATCTGCTGCCTACTATGGGGGGGGGAATCTGCTGACTACTATGGGGGGGTGGAATCTGCTGCCTACTATGGGGGGGGGGAATCTGCTGCCTACTATGGGGGGGGGGGGAATCTGCTGCCTACTATGGGGGGGGGGGAATCTGCTGCCTACTATGGGGGGGGGGAATCTGCTGCCTACTATGGGGGGGGGGAATCTGCTGCCTACTATGGGGGGGGGGGGAATCTGCTGCCTACTATGGGGGGGGGGTGGAATCTGCTGCCTACTATGGGGGGGGGGAATCTGCTGCCTACTATGGGGGGGGGGAATCTGCCGCCTACTATGGGGGGGGGGAATCTGCTGCCTACTATGGGGGGGGGGAATCTGCTGCCTACTATGGGGGGGGGGAATCTGCTGCCTACTATGGGGGGAATCTGCTGCCTACTATGGGGGGAATCTGCTGCCTACTATGGGGGGAATCTGCTGCCTACTATGGGGGGAATCTGCTGCCTACTATGGGGGGAATCTGCTGCCTACTATGGGGGGAATCTGCTGCCTACTATGGGGGGAATCTGCTGCCTACTATGGGGGGAATCTGCTGCCTACTATGGGGGGAATCTGCTGCCTACTATGGGGGGAATCTGCTGCCTACTATGGGGGGAATCTGCTGCCTACTATGGGGGGAATCTGCTGCCTACTATGGGGGGAATCTGCTGCCTACTACGGGGGGAATCTGCTGCCTACTACGGGGGGAATCTGCTGCCTACTACGGGGGGAATCTGCTGCCTACTACGGGGGGAATCTGCTGCCTACTACGGGGGGGAATCTGCTGCCTACTACGGGGGGAATCTGCTGCCTACTACGGGGGGAATCTGCTGCCTACTACGGGGGGAATCTGCTGCCTACTACAGGGGGAATCTGCTGCCTACTACGGGGGGAATCTGACGCCTACTAAGGGGGGAATTTGACGCCTACTAAGGGGGACATTATTACAGTTTGGGGCATTGTGATTATTGGAAAAGTGCAGAGCCTGAAATGTTTTTTCTGCCCTGTTCTCCAGAGATGAGTTGTAGCCAGAAGAAATCATCATGGTTGTCTGAGCAGGATGGAGAAAAAAAGGGAATATGAACAACTCCAACCAGAGAAGACATCACCAGATGTAACTGTATGTAATCTCTTATATGGTCTGTAGTGGTAATGATGGGGGTTGTTGTCAGTCTGTCAGTATTGGAGGTCCTTCTAAACTTAAGTAACAGACTGACAACATTATTGCTGTTAAATCAGTATTCCCATTCTGCAGGTGCAGGTGTGGTTAGGGCGACACTGAAGGCGTGGTTAGCGGGCGTGACTTTTCCTTATTTTCTCTCAGCAAAAATTGATATGCATTATAGTTTGAATTAGTTTTGTTTCTTTACTTTTTTGTTACAGTGTAAGGTCGCTAATCTTTCTCTATAAGAATGTAGACTTTTAACCAATGACGCAGAGGATTTATCATTTATCTTATTTGGGCTTACAGCACAGGACGACTAATGGGTTCATTTCCTATCATTATTTATTAGAAATGTCTAAACTACTAAAGACAAATTTTTTTGGTCCCTTAAGGTGAATGATATAAAAAAAAAAAAAAAACATGCTAGAATTGCTTCTTTTGGTTATCCAGCCTTAACGCAAGGAATGAGAAGTAATCAAAAAGTTGTATGTACCCCAAAATGGTACAGTTAAAAACTACAGCTCACCCTGTATAAAATACCCTCAAACAGCTCTGTAGATGGAAGATAAATAAACATACAGGGGTCAGAATTTTTTTATAGAGTTAAGGGAGAGATTATCAGGATTAAACAACATAAGGGGACTTCAGTAGTTAAAGGGGTACTCCGGTGGAAAAAAAAAATGTTCAAACCAACTGCTGCCAGAAAGTTAAACAGATTTGTAAATTTGTACTTTTACCAGTATGCTGTATGCTACAGAGGAAATTCTATACTTTTTGAATTTCTTTTTTGTCTTGTCCACAGTGCTCTCTGCTGACACTTGCTGCCTATGTCAGGAACTGTCCAGAGCAGGATAGGTTTGCTATGGGGATTTTCTCCTGCTCTGGACAGTTCCTGATACGGGCAGCAGGTGTCAGCAGAGAGCACTGTGGACAAGACAAAAAAGAAATTCAAAAAGAAGAATTTCCTCTGTAGCATACAGATGCTAAAAAGTACTGGAATGGTAAAGATTTTTTTACAGAAGTCATTTACAAATCTGTTTAACTTTCTGTCAGCAGTTGATTTAAAAAAAAAAATAAAAAAAAAAAGAAGGTTTTCCACTGGACTTTATTTTTTTTTTTTAGATTAAGATTTGTAAATAGAAGTAATTTAACCCCTTAAGGACACAGCCCATTTTCACCTCTAGGACGCAGCCCTTTTTTGCACATCTGACCACTGTCACTTTAAACATTAATAACTCTGGAATGCTTTTACTTATCAATCTGATTCCGAGATTGTTTTTTCGTGACATATTCTACTTTAACATAGTGGTAAATTTTTGTGGTAACTTGCATCCTTTCTTGGTGAAAAATCCCAAAATTTGATGAAAAAATTGAAAATTTTGCATTTTTCTAGCTTTGAAGCTCTCTGTTTGTAAGGAAAATGGATATTCCAAATATTATTTTTTTGGATTCACATAAACAATATGTCTACTTTATATTTTCATCATAAAATTGACATGTTTTTACTTTTGGAAGACACCAGAGGGCTTCAAAGTTCAGCAGCAATTTTACAATTTTTCACAAAATTTTCAAACTCGCTATTTTTCATGGACCAGTTCAGGTTTGAAGTGGATTTGAAGGGTCTTCATATTAGAAATACCCCATAAATGACCCCATTACAAAAACTGCACCCCCCAAAGTATTCAAAATGACATTCAGTAAGTGTTTTAACCCTTTAGGTGTTTCACAGGAAAAGCAGCAAAGTGAAGGAGAAAATTCAAAATCTTCATTTTTTACACTTGCATGTTCTTGTAGACCCAATTTTTGAATTTTTACAAGGGGTAAAAGGATAAAATTTATACTTGAATTTGTAGCCCAATTTCTCTCGAGTAAGCACATACCTCATATGTCTATGTAAATTGTTCGGCGGGCGCAGTAGAGGGCTCAGAAGCGAAGGAGCAACAAGGGGATTTTGGAGAGTACGTTTTTCTGAAATGATTTTTTGGGGGCATGTTGCATTTAGGAAGCCCCTATGGTGCCAAAACAGCAAATAAAAAAAACATGGCATACCATTTTGGAAACTAGACCCCTTGAGGAAAGTAAAAAGGAATTAAGTGAGCCTTAATACCCCACAGGTGTTTCATGACTTTTGCATATGTAAAAAAAAAAAAATAAATTTCACTAAAATGTGTGTTTCCCCCCAAATTTCACATTTTTGCAAGGGTTAATAGCAGAAAATACCCCCCAAAATTTGTAACCCCATCTCTTCTGAGTATGGAGGTACCCCATAAGTTGACCTGAAGTGCATTACGGGCGAACTACAATGCTCAGAAGAGAAGGAGTCATATTTGGCTTTTTGAGAGCAAATTTTGCTCCGGGGGCATGTCGCATTTAGGAAGCCCCTATGGTGCCAGGACAGCAAAAAAAAAACGACATGGCATACCATTTTGGAAACTAGACTCCTTGAGGAACGTAACAAGGGATAAAGTGAACCTTAATACCCCACAGGTGTTTCACGACTTTTGCATATGTAAAAAAAATAATTTTTTTTTTACCAAAAATGCTTGGTTTAGCAAAAATTTAACATTTTTAAAAAAGGTAATAGCATGTCGCATTTAGGAAGCCCCTATGGTGCCAGGACAGCAAAAAAAACGACATGGCATACCATTTTGGAAACTAGACTCCTTGAGGAACGTAACAAGGGATAAAGTGAACCTTAATACCCCACAGGTGTTTCACGACTTTTGCATATGTAAAAAAAATAATTTTTTTTTTACCAAAAATGCTTGGTTTAGCAAAAATTTTTAAAAAAGGTAATAGCAGAAAATACCCCCCAACATTTGAAGCCCAATTTCTCCCGATTCAGAAGACACCCAATATGGGGATGAAAAGTGCTCTGCTGGCGCACTACAGGTCTCAGAAGAGAAGGAGTCACATTTGGCTTTTTGGAAGCAAATTTTGCTCTGGGGGCATGCCGCATTTAGGAAGCACCTATGGTGCCAGGACAGAAAAATAAAAACACATGGCATACCATTTTGGAAACTAGACCCCTTGGGGAACGTAACAAGGGGTAAAGTGAACCTTAATACCCCACAGGTGTTTCACGACTTTTGCATATGTAAAAAAAATAATAATTTTTTTACACTAAAATGCTTGTTTTCCCCCAAATTTTACATTTTTACAAGGGATAATAGCAGAAAATACCCCCCAAAATTTGTAACCCCATCTCTTCTGAGTATGGAAATACCCAATAAGTGGACGTGAAGTGCACTGGGGGCGAACTACAATGCTCAGAAGAGAAGGAGCATCATTGAGCTTTTGGAGAGAGAATTTGGCCATGTGCAGTGCCAGAACAGTGGACCCCCCACATGTGACCCCATTTTTAAAACGACACCCCTCACGGAAGGTAATAAGGGGTGCAGGGAGAATTTACACCCCACTGGCATTTGACGGATCTTTGGAACAGTGGGCTGTGTAAATTAAAAATTTTATTTTTCATTTTCACAGACCCCTGTTTCAAAGATCTGTCAGACACCTGTGGCGTGTAAATGCTCACTGTACCCCTTATTACATTCCGTGAGGGGTGTAGTTTCCAAAATGGGGTCATATGTGGGTATTTATTGTTTTGCACTTATGTCAGACCCGCTGTAAAATCAGCCACCCCTGTGCAAATCACCAATTTAGACCTCAAATTTACATGGTGCACTCTCCCTTCTGAGCCTTGTTGTGCGCCCCCAGAACACTTTGCGCCCACATATGGGGTATCTCCGTCCTTAGGAGAAAATGCGTTACAAATTGTGGAGGCTTTTTTTCTTTTACCGCTTGTGAAATTTTAAAGTATGGGGCAACACCAGTATGTTAGTGTACAAAAATGTTTTTTTTTTACACTAACATGCTGGTGTAGACCCCAACTTTACCTTTTCATAAGGGGTAAAAGGAGAAAAAGCCCCCCAAAATTTGTTAGGCAATTTCTCCCGAGTACGGCGATACCCCATATGTGGCCCTAAACTGTTGCCTTGAAATACGCCAGGGCTCCAAAGTGAGAGCGCCATGCACATTTGAGGCCTAAATTAGGGATTTGCATAGGGGTGGACATAGGGGTATTTTACACCAGTGATTCTCAAACAGGGTGCCTCCAGCTGTTGCTAAACTCCCAGCATGCTTGGACAGTCAATGGCTGTCCGGAAATGCTGGGAGTTTTTGTTTTGCAACAGCTGGAGGCTCCGTTTTGGAAACACTGCTGTAGGATGCGTTTTTCATTTTTATTGGGGGGGAAGGGGTGGTGGGGGGGGGGCAGTGTACGTGTGTATATGTAGTGTTTTACTCTTTATTTTGTGTTAGTGTAGTGTAGTGTTTTTAGGTTACATTCACACTGGCGGCAGATTACACTGAGTCTCCCGCTAGGAGTTTGAGCTGCGGCTGCTGCAGCTCAAACCTGAAGCAGGGAATTCACTGTAATCCGCCGCCAGTGTGAATGTAACCTGTACATTCACATGGGAGGGGGGGGGGGGCAAAACTACAACTCCCAGAATGCACTGACAGAACGTGCATGCTGGGAGTTGTAGTTTTGCAACAGCTGGAGGCACACTGGTTGGAAAATACTGAGTTAGGTAATAGAACCTATTACCTAACTCGGTATTTCCCAACCAGTGTGCCTCCAGCTGTTGCAGAACTACAACTCTCAGCATGTACTGATTGCCAAAGAGAATGCTGGGAGATGTAGTTATGCAACAGCTGGATGCACGCAAGTACAACTCCCAGCATGCCGAGACAGCCATTTGCTGTTCCTGAATGCTGGGAGTTGTAGTTTTGCAAGATTTAGAGGGGTTCAGGCTGGAGATCACTGACAGTGATCTCTAAACTGTGGCCCTCCAGATGTTGCAAAACTACAAATCTCAGCATGCTAAGACAGCAAACTGCTGTCTGAGCATGCTGGGAGTTGTAGTTTTGTAATATCTGGAGGGCTACAGTTTAGAGACCACTGTCAGTGATCTCTAGCCTGAACCCCTCTAAATCTTGCAAAACTACAACTCCCAGCATGCCAACACAGCAAACAGCTGTCAAGGCATGGTGGGAGTTGTAGTTTTGCAACATCTGGAGGGCGACAGTTTAGAGACCACTCTCTAAACTGTCGCCCTGCAGATGTTGCTAGGCAACAGACTCTGGACACGCGGCGTCATACTTACCTCCACCACCGCCGCCGTGATCACAGCCGCCGCCGCCGCCGCCGGGTAAGTGATCGCCGCCGCCGCCGCTACTACACGGTTCCCCCCGCTGTGCCCGGACACCGATGGGCGGGCATAGCGCGGGGAACCGAACTTTAACCCCCCCGCCCCCAGTCTGCTATTGGTCGGCCGCTCCGCCGATCAATAGCAGGGATAGGAGGGGTGGCAACCCTGCCACCTCACTCCTATCTCTTCAAGGGGGATCGAGGGTGTCTTGGACACCCCCGATCCCCCTTATTTTATCGCGGCGCCGCGATTGATGGGCAGGGGGAGAGCGCTACCCCTGCAAACACCATAGATGCCGTGATCAGAACTGATCACGGCATCTATGGGGTTAATGCTGCCGGGACCGGCGCGATCGCGGCCCCGGCAGCTGCGGTGGGACTCCGGCTGTGATTGACAGCTGAGTCCCACCCGCGATCTCCTGCGCTGCCCGCGGCAGAGCAGGAGATCGCTTGGACGTATGCATACGTCCATTTGCGCGAACGTGTAATTCGCCTGGACGTATGCATACGTCCAATAGCGGGAAGGGGTTAAAAATCTGTTTAACTTTCTGGCACCAGTTGATTTAAAAAAACATGATTTTACACTGGAGTACCCCTTTAACCTCTTGGGGACGCAGGGCGTATGCATATGCCCGGCATCTCCAATCCTTAACCCCCGTTATCCATATGCCCCCGTTTCTGTTTCCTTAAGGACTCCGGGCGTATGGGTACGCCCTGCGTTCTTCTGGCCCCTGTCGCTCGCCAGACAGGGACCGGACTGGGATATCACCCAGGGGGGTCCTGAGGTCCCCCCATATCTGTGATTGCCGCAAATTGCCGGTCAATTCAGACCGGCGATTTGCTGCGATTCCGTTCCCTGCCGCTCGCCGGGCAGAGATCGGAGTTGGATGCCTGCTTAAATCATTCAGCAGGCATCCCGGCAGTCTGCCGAGAGGGATCCTGAGGATCCCCATATCGCCGATAAATACTTACCGACGGTCTGCTGCGGTTCCAGGTCATCTGGGTCACGTGTGACACGATGACCCGGATAATGATGATGATCGGTGGTGTAATATACACCATCAATCATCATCCATAAAGTACTAAGGAGTGGCACTGTTGCCACCCCCCAGTACAGCAATGATTGGGTGGCCTCAGTGACCGCACCAATCACTGCAGTATGGGGAGGGGGAGGTGGATGCAGGAGATTAGGTAGGGACAGTTAGGGGTTAAAAAAAAAAAGAATTTTTTTGGGGGGGCGTACCGTCTGTAGGTGTCTGTGGGTCCGTAGCACCTTTAGCCGCGTGACCCCGGCCCTACAGGGTCGCTCCTTCTGCCCCCAGTTTTTTTGGGGGACACAGGCTTTTTTCTTTTCTTTCAGCATACTATCTGTAGGTGTCCTCAGATCTGCAACACCTTTAGCTGCATGACCCCCGGCCCAATGGAGTCATTGCGGTCTGCCCCCAGCATTTTTTGGGGGGCGCAGACCTTTTTTTTTTTTTTTTTGCTAAACGTGTGGCCGGGCCTCTTAGCTATAAAAGAGCGGTCCGCGACCGTTCGCTAGAGCCCACCCGCCTCTGATCAGTCCCATAGTACTGATCAGCATTTTATTTTTGTGGTGCAGGCGCTTTTTTGGATTAAAGCGGCTTTTTTATTTTTTGCACCTATAGGAGGTCCGTGCTACCAGTAGCAGGCCTGTACTGTGTGGACGGACCGTACCTGTGTGTGCGGCCTGCCCCACTGCTGTCAGTGATTTAACAATGACCAGCGTGTTTTTTTTTGGGTTCAGGTGGGTGCATTTTTTTTGGTTTTAAGCGTTTTATTATTAATTTTTTTAAGGTATTTTATGTGGGGGTCTGTGTACTTGCCACCAGCCACTGTTCTGGGCTGAGAGCCAGGACCCACCACTGACTTCTGCGCCCCCTGCTGCCACCAAGCCCTAATCAGTGCGCACACCACTGATTAGGTAAACGCTTTTGGCGCAGGGTTTTTTGCGCTAGAAGTCTTCTGCTCCTGACCCTGTGTCCCATGCTAGTATGAGTCTCGCTGGCGCTCATACTAGTCAAGCCCCCCAGCCAAGTTCACTGGTGCCCCGTACCGGCGAACTTGTCTGGACTAAGCCAGCGGACCATGAGCCTGTGATTCCTGAGTTTGTTGGCGACTCCAGAATCAAGACTGACATTGTCGGGTTCACTGAAATGGGCTATTTCAGGTTTTTTTTCAGTGACGACTTTGTCAATCTGATGGCTGTCCAGACAAACCTGTACGGCCAACAGTTGGTCGCCGCAATCCCGGGATGGTACGCCGTCAATGCAGCCGAAGTGAGGACCTTTTGGGGCCTCATACTGCATATGGGTCTAGTTAAAAACCCTGTGTCCAGCAATACTGGAGTGGGGACGTACTTTACCAGACCCCACTTTACGGTATGGCCATGACACGTCCCCGGTTCGAGGCCATTCGGAAATGTTTGCATTATGCTGATAATGCGGCATTACCCCCCCCCCTGTATAAAATCAGGCTGGTCATCAACCACTTCGGGGCCAAATTTTGGGAGGCCTATGTCCCGGGGCGGGAGGTCGCTATTGACGAGTCTCTCATCAGCTTTAAGGGGAGACTCAACTTCCGGCAATACATCCCTACTAAGTGAGCGCGGTATGGCGTGAAGATATATAAACTTTGCGAGAGTACCTCAGGGTACACTTGCAAGTTCATAGTGTATGAGGGACGAGATTCCTGTTTTGAACCTCCAGAATGTCCCCCCACTCTGGGTGTTACCGGGAAAATCCCCTACATGCTCCTATCCCACGCGGTGAGTCCCATGCCTTTTCCCATGAAAACCTGTTACTGGTCGGGTATAAGGACAAGAGGGATGTCCTTATGCTCACCACAATTCATGGGAATGGCAGCACCCCTGTCCCTGTGCGAGGTACCACGGGACCGGTCCTCAAGCCCGATTGTATTCTGGACTACAATCGCTATATGGGGGGGAGTTGATCTTCCTGATGAAGTCCTCAAGCCATATGATGCCATGCGGAAAACACGGGTATAGTACAAAAAAGTTGCGGTCTACATAGTACAGGTTGCCATGTACAACTCTTTTGTACTGTCCCAGTACACTGGCAACACAGGGACATTCCTGCAGTTTCAAGAGGTAGTGCTAAAGGCCCTCATCTTTGGTGACCACCAAGGAGCGGGTCAGAGCACCTCTGGAACTTCAGTGCCCCGGATCGTCCCTGGCCAACACTTTCCAGGTGAGGTCCCCTACACTGGAAAGAAGGGACGATCCAACTAAAAATGCAGAGTCTGTTCAGAAGGACACCACCACTCTGCAACACTTGCCCCCATCATCCGGGCTTCTGCATTAAGGATTGCTTCAAGGAGTATCACACTTTCATGGAGCACTAAATTTTAGAATAATCTTTCCCCATTTTAATTCCCCTTGATTTGACCCCAATGTACCTGTCCACAGTACACTGTCCTCCAAATTTTAACCCCCCCCCCCCACCACCTCCCCCTGAAAAAAAAAAAAACAATAACATAATACCCCTGATAAGACCTCTGGTGGTATTGGGTCATGTATCAGAGTCATTTGCATAGGGGGTTTTCAGGTTGCCTCAAATGTGCAGCGCTCTCTCTACACCTGAGTGGTGTGCGCAGTTGGGGTAACAGAATAGGGACGGCCACACACATCACATTCCCAGAATGATGAATCAGAGTATAGCGTTTGGGGCGGGCATAATTTTTACATCTTGCAAATTATTATAAAAATTGCAGTTTTCATATATTTTTTTTAAACTACCCTTCATCCATTCCTGGAAAATAAATCTAGGAAACGCCTGTCCATTCCAAATGGTGTCACATGTGGCTGTTTATTTATCTTTTTCCACCCTCTTAATGTATGTAACTGTCAGGCCTCAAATGTGCACTGTTCTCTCCTACCCTGAGCAGTGTGCGCATTTTCAGGTGACCGTTTAGGGATGGCCACCCAAAAAAAACAGTCCCATAATGATGAAGCAGAGCATAGGGTTTGTGACGGGCATTTGTATTTCTTTTGCCTATGCTCTGGGTCATCATACTCCGTACACAGATAGCATATCAGTTGGAAAACTGCAATTTTCATTTTTCCAAAAATACATTTCATCCATACCTGTAGCCTGACCATTCCAAATATCCACTTTACCCCTATAAATATTCCTCAGGAGTTGTACTTTCTGTAATGGTGTCACACGTGGGTGTTTTTTTTTTTTTTTCCTCTGAATGTATGTAACTGTCAGCTACTGATAAGCCATAGGCCTCAAATGCGAACATCATAGGCCTCAAATGCGAACATTGCTCTATGAGTCTTGAGCCAAGTTATGTGCCTGCACAGCATGTTACGTCCACATATGGAGTATTATTATACTCAGGAGAAATTGGGTTAAACATTTTTCGGGATTTTTCTCAGATTAACCCTTGTAAATTATCAACAATTTTGGTAACAACAGAATTTTAGTAAAAGAACAACACACTTTTTGGTTTTACAGCCCACTGATCCAAAAACCTATGAGGTGTAAATACTCACTGTACCCCTTGTTACGTTCCTTGAGGGGTGTCATTGAAAAATTCAGGTCACTTGCCAGGTTTTTTTATTTTTATTTTAGGTCAGAACCTCTGCCATTGCAGTGCAAATCCCCACCTTAGGCCTCAAAGGTGCTCGGTGATCTCTCACTCATTTGCCCAGTTGTGCACACGCACAGCACGTTACATCTACATATGTGGTATTTCCTTACTCGGGACAAATTGGGCTCCAAACTTTGGGGGGCTTTTTCTTCTATAATCCCAGTTAAAAATGAAAAATTGTGTGTAACAGTAGCAATTCACTGTTAAAAAATTTTTTTTTAATTATTACGACCCACTGTTCAAAAAACCTGTGAGTTGTAAATACTCATTGTACCCCTTGTTACGTTCCTTGAGGGGTGTACTTTCCAAAAAGATGGCACAGTTGGACGGGGGGGGGGGGGGATCCTCTGTTTTGCCACCATGGGGGCTTTGAAAATGCACATGGCCCCCAACTACAATTTCAGCCAAAACAGCACTCCTTCTCTTCTGAGACCTGTAGTGCGCTCCACATATTAAGTATTTACTTATTCATGAGAAATTGGGCTACAAATTTTGGAGGGATTATTGTTCAATTACACCTTATTATAATGAAAAATTTGGGGTAACAAGAATTTTTGTGTTTAAAATAAAAATTTTCACTTTTACAACCCACTGTTCGATAAACCTGTGAGGTACAAGTTACATAGTAGTTCTTACTGTAATACTTATTACGTTCCTTGAGGGGTGTAGTTTCCAAAATAGTATGCTATGTTTTTGTTTTTCTGTTCTGGCAACATGCCCCCCAACATGCATCATGCCCCCAAAAACCATTTCAGCAAAATTATTTTTCAAAAAGCCAAATTTTGCTCCTTCTGAGCATTGTAGTGCGCAAGCAGAGCACTTAACATCCACATATGGGGTATTTTCCTAATCTAGAGAAATTGGGCTTTATATTTTGGGGTCCATTTTCTCCTATTACCCCTTGTAAAAACAAAAGAAAAATTTGGGGTAACACCATAATTTTAGTGTTAAAAATCTAATTTTTCATTTTCACGTCCAACTTCAACGCAAAGTCGTCAAACACCCGTAAGGTGTTAAGGCTCATTGTACCCCTTGTTACGTTCCTTGAGAGGTGTAGTTTACAAAATAGTATGCCATGTGTTTTTTTTTTTTTTTTTGCTGTTCTGGCACCATGGGGGATTCCTAAATGCGACATGCCCCCCCATAAACCATTGCAACAAAATGTTCTCTCCAAAATCGGAAAGCTGCTCCTTCCCTTCTGAGCCATGTTGTGCGTCTACAGAGCAATTAACAGCCACATATGAGAAATTGCCATACTCGAGAGAAATTGGGCTACACATTTTAGGAGCCTTTCTCCTTTTACCCCATGTAAAAAAAAAATGGCTCTAATAGAACATGCAAGTGTAAAAAATTTAGACTTTGAATTTTTTCCTTCACTTTGCTGCTATTCCTGTGAAACACCTAAAGGGTTAACACACTTTCTGAATGTCATTTTGAATGCTTTGAAGGGTGCAGTTTCTATAATGGGGTCATTTATGGGGCATTTCTCACAGAAAAGAACCTGAAATCCACTTCAAACTTAACTGGTCCCTGAAAAATTCAGATTTTGAATTTTTCGGGAAAATTTTGAAAAGTGCTGCTATACTTTGAAGCCCTCTTACTTCAAAAAGTAAAAACATGTCAACTTTATGATGCCAACATAAAGCAGACATATTGTATTTGTGAATCAATATATAATTTATTTGAAATGTCCAGTACTCAGAATGGGTACACAAAAAATGTAAATGAATTCAAATTAAATTAAATAAAAATTACATTGTCTACTCATGCTGCCGCCAGCTCCAGGCTGTGCCATTCAGCCACTATATGGTTTACTGATGCAGCTGGGCTACCATAAATCTTCAATTTCAATTTTAAAATTCATCTTTTAATCTTAGGGATTGTGAAGCCCTATTGTCTACTCATGCTGCCGCCAGCTCCAGGCTGTGACATTTAGCCAATATATGGTCTACTTATGCTGTTGGCTCCTTAAATTAAACTTAAAATTTTAATCTAAAACTTTCAATTTAAAATTTCTAAAATAATCTTTAATCTTCTCTATTGTGAGACCCTATGGTCTTGCCAGGCTGTTGCCACCTCCAGACTGGGTCGTTCTGCCACTATATGGTCTCCACGTGCTGCCGCCAATTCCAGGCTGTGTCATTTTGCCAGATTATGGTCTCCTCATGCTTCTGCCACTTCTAGGCTCTCTCATTGTGCCGCCATGTGATTCCTTGTTAGATTGGGTTTTGTGGTCACACAGTTTTAATTCAAAGTAAACACCGGGACATTAAACTTGGGAATCTAAATTAAATCTTAAATTTTAATTTAAAAAAATCAATATCATCTTTTCAGGACTGAGGCCCTATAGTCGTCTGTCATATTATGGTGGAATTTTCACCCCTATTTACACCCCTATTGAGGCTCTCTGTAGGCCTGAAATATCAGTTTTTAATAGCGATTCGCCGCAAATAAATTCGACCCAGTATTTTTTCGGAAAATTTCGGCTGATCGATCGAATCAAATTTTCCAAAAATTCGGTCATCTCTACGAGATTACCCTCCCGAAACGCGTCTTGCCACAACCTGTTTTTTCTTTGTATGTTTTAAGAACTTTTCAATAAATGAACTATTGAAACCACCTACTACTGGAATCCCATACTCTCTTGGTTGGAATCGTCGCTGCAGTAAGATTTTTTTTTCTCAGTCTTCCAGCCTAAACTAACTGTTTGACTTGCCGCAGGGAACCGAACAGAGCAACCTAGTGGCCGTTTTTTCAATCACATGAAAAACAAAGATTTTTGAATTATAAAAGCAAGTACGGTATTTATCTGCGTATAACACGCACTGGCGTATAACACGCATCCCCATTTTAACAGGGAAATTAAAAAAAGATAAAATGTAAAATAAATGACTTGGACTAAATGCCACATCATCCCCCCCAACTTCATTTTCTTCTGCACCTCAGTTTGGTCCTGTCCCCTCCAGTGATACATCATTCCTTCCCTTTTATCAGTCCCTGTGCCACATTTACCCCTTTCATTGCCACCCCCCCATGTCTCATCATTTCTCCCAGTAATAGACCACCACTAGCCATACAGACATTAAGCCTTTAGTGCCTCCCCCACCATCATTTCCCCGTGTCTCATCATCCCCCCACCCTGTCTCATCATGTCCTCCATCATTCCCCACCCTGTCTCATCGTCCCCCACCCCGTCTCATCATGTCCCCCCTCATCATCCCCCCCCACCCAGTCTCATCATGTCCCCATCATTCCCCCCTCATCATCCCCCCCACCCAGTCTCATCATGTCCCCCATCATTCCCCCTCATCATCATCCCCCCACCCTGTCTCATCATGTCCCCCATCATTCCCCCCACCCTGTCTCATCATCCCCCCTCATCATTCCCCCCCCTCATCATTTCCCCCTGTCTCATCCCCCCCTGTCTCATCCCCCCTCATCATTTCCCCCTGTCTCATCATCCCCCCATCATGTTCCTACTATGGCATCCAGTGGTCTTCAACCTGCGGACCTACAGATGTTGCAAAACTACAACTCCCAGCATGCCCGGACAGCCAACTGCTGTCCGGGCATGCTGGGAGTTGTAGTTTTGCAACATCTGGAGGTCCGCAGGTTGAAGACCACTCTTCCCCTTTCTTTACTTGTCTGCGCTTCGGCTGTCTTGCGGGGTCAGTGAAGCATGCCTTCTCTGTGCGGCATGTCACTTTTCGGCGGAGACTACAGGAAATGAAAAGTGACGTGAGTGATGTCGGGAGAGGACGTAACTCATCTGCTTCACTACCTGCCTGACCTGACCTGCCAAAGCGTAGACAGGTAAGTAAGGAAAATAAACTAAACTAAAAAAAAGCAGGAAAGAGGGAATGATGAGGGAGGGGGAGGGAATGAAGTAAAAGTAAAAGTGAAACTCACTTGTTTTCTCCCGCACTATCCACAGGAACTGGTGGATAGTGCGGGAGACGCTGATTAAAAGGTAGGGCAGATCCGGGCAAGGTAGGGCTCATTTTAATCAGCGTCTCCCGCACTATCCACCACACCAGTACCTGTGGATAGTGCGGGAGAAAACAAGTGACAGTGCGGAGAGGAGACGCCGCGGGTCACTGATTTAAAGAGGCCGCGGCCGTGCTGTTAATACTTAATAAGCAGACGCTGCTGCGGCAGCTTTAAATCAGTGACCAGAAGACTTATCAGCGTATAACACGCAGGCAGACTTTTTGCATTAAATTTAGGTTTTAAAAGTGCGTGTTATACACCGATAAATACGGTAAATAGCAAAGTGTTTTTAATAATTACATAAGGAACAATATATTAAAAGTTTAGTGACAGGTATTCTTTAAGGACCAGGCCAATTTTCGTTTTTTGCACTAACTTTTTCCTCCTCCCCTTCTAAAAATCATAACGCTTTCAATTTTGCATCTACAGACCCATATAAGGGCTTGTTTTTTGCATTTCCAACTGGGCTTCCGTTTCTACGCAGTATACTTTTCAGGAAAAATTACACCTCATCTTTATTCTGTAGGTCCATATGGTTACCCAATACCCAATTTATGTGGGTTTTAGTTTGTTTTAATACTTAAGAAAAAAATATAAATAAATTAGTATGTTTGAAATGGTCATCTTCTGACCCCTATAATGTTTTTATTTGTCCACATACATATGAGGGCTCATTTTTTGCTATGTGATCTGTAGTTTTTATTGGTAACATTTTTATTTTGATGTCTCATGAAGTGATCAAAAATGCACAGCTTTGGACTTTGGGGATTTTTTACGTGTATGCCCTCAACCATGTGGTTTAACTAACCTTATATTTTAATAGTTCATACATTTACACAAGCAGCAGTACCACATATGATTATGTTTATTTTTTATTACATTATTTTATTTAAAAAATGGGAAGGGAGCTATAACATGCAATCTTTTGTTAGCATACACTGTTTAATGCTATGCCATAGAAAGCATTGATCAGTGTTATCGGTGTTCTGTTGCTCTAGCCTGCCAAAGCTGTCCAGAGCCTCAGAGCACCGATCGGACAGCAAGGAGGCAGGTAAAGCCCTCCCGCCATCCACTCAGTTGATTGGGACCCAAAATTTTGCTGCGGATGTCCCGATCAGCGGCTTTGAACTAACCAGCACCGTTAACTCCGCATTTTAGATGCTGCAATCAACTTTGATCACAGGGTCTAAAGGGTTAATGTCTGATATCGGGCCAATCGGCGATGCCTGGCATTAACAGTGGGTCTTGGCTGCTCATAGCAACTGGGACCCACCAGGTATGAAGCATGCTCAGCTTGTGGGCATGCCTCAAACCCTGGTAATGGGACCAGGGTGTACAGGTACGCCCTCAGTACTTAAAGGGGTACTCTGCCCCCAGACATCTTATCCCCTATCCAAAGGATAGGGGATAAGAGGTCTGATCTTGGGGGACTGCCGCTAGGACCCCCCACGATCTCCCTGCAGAACCCGGCGTTTGTTTAGAACGTCGGCTGTTGCATCGGAGGATCTTGAAGTCACGGCCACGCCCCCTCAATGCAAGTCTATGGGAGGGTGTGTGGCACGTGACGTCACAAGGAGGGTGTGGCCGTGACGGCAGCGTCGCATCGCTAGTCATCAGGCATGGAGCGAAGTTTGCTCCAAGCACCTGATAACTGTGGTGTCACAGCAGAGATCGAGAGGGGTCCCAGCGGCGGGACCCCCGCTATCAGACATCTTATCCGAAGGACTTTAAATACCAGGACACAAGGGCATACCTGTACGCCCTTTGTCCTAAAGGGGTTAAAACACAGAAAAAAAGTCACAGCTTTGGCCTCTAAAACACAGCTTCCCTAACTGTCAACTCTGAACCTAGTACTTAGAACTACAAATACCATTTTTGTTCCATAAGTCTCTCTGGTTCTAGTCTGTCTCCCACAGGCTAGACATGCATACTCTTACAGAACTACAATATATGTACATATGTTATTGGAAAAGGATTTTAAAAAAAATGTGCTTTGTGTACAGGTTTCAAACAAAGAAGTCATACTTTTCTAATCTTGCACAACTACTTAAAGGCCAGTACTACAATTGCATCCCAAAATAAAGATAAACATTTACTTAAAAAGACAGAGGTTTCCCAAAAACAAACATTGATGGCATGTCTATCTATCTATATAGATATATCACTATTGTCTTATTCATTTTGTATCTGCTGGGAACTTGAACGCATATATGCCTTACTTATTCACCTTTATTTAATATAAAGCCCCTCCACATATACCGGGCAATTCAGCAGTGTTTTCATTTAGCACTGGAAGGTAACTGATGATAAAACTGATCCTATTTATTTATTTATAAGGGACAGTTCACATTAATCCAGCACATTAATTTTTATTCTGGGCTCTAGGACACACTTCAGGATGCTGGGCAGAGGAACACATCTTGCTGAGTTCCCTCGTCCAACCTGCAAAATTACTGACCACTTAATCCTAGATAACTGATGCACTTTGTGATCAGTTGTGGCACTACTTGTATCCAGTTTTAGTCACAGTTTTCACTAAGCAGCACCAGATACATGTAAACCCAGTAAACAGTGCTACTTTTATTGAGGTGCTGGGTTAGTGAATTCCAGCGAGTTGATCTTTGCTACAATTCCAGTAAATAGAAAAAAAAATTGAAAATAGAAAAAAAAAAAAAATAAAACTTTATTAAGTCTCTGTAGTTTTACAGGTAGCACAGTCCCTTTGATTACTGCTGTCATCAATGTTTATTGTGGAAAAAACCCTGTAGCTTCTTTTATCCTTAAGAGTTACTATTACTTACTGCTCAGGTTTGTCTAGGGGTTTGGAACTATCTTTATTTTTCGAAGTCTTAACATATTTTTCAATTTTCTCTTGTTCTTCTGAGACAGCTCTCTGGAAGTATAAAAGAAAAATAAACATGTAATACAATTTCCATTCAAAATTACAAATCAGCTGATTTTGTGGAAGAGAAGGAGTTAAGGCCAAGCATACATTTGAAACAACTTGAGTCTAGCTGTTCGCTCTGCCTCTCGAATAGTTGACACCTTTTATGACATCCACATAACATAATAGGGCATTAGGACAGGGGTTTCTTCACAAAACATTCCCTTTACTGCAGTACTGTAAAAATCATTAGCCCCTGCCCTGATTTCTTAAAGGGAATTAAACAGAAGGGTTACCCACACTAAACTGAATATACAGGTACATAATGGACAAAAATCGATGCAGCTGTACCAGAGATATTTGTATAATATGTTCATTCATTGTTCTTCACAATGGAAACAGACCACTCTAGAGTAAGCAACACTTACTCCTGCCCGCTCAGCACTATCTACCTGTAATTTCAGGTTGGTGCGTGTGACCGTTTGTCAGATTTCCTTTAGTTTTTTGCAAATATGTTTACGTTTCTCTAACATTTATAAAATAAACAAGAGCAGAGAAAAAAATGCAGCTTATAATTGATCCTTCCATTTATTGATGACTAGCAGAGTACTCACCATTTCCTGGTCTTCCTACCTAAACCTTGTGGGAGAGGAAAAGCAAAAATAACGCTCTTGTCCTCATATTCCAACCTCATATCCCCTTCTCATATCCAGTCACCCACACTAATTATTCACTGCACCTGCCTTCCAGACAATTGGCAGTAGGTTTAACCGGTTAAAGGCAAAGGGTATACATGTACGGCCTTCTGTCCTGGTACTTAAGGACCAAGGGCGGGCAGGCAGGCATGATGTGCGGCATGACGCGAGCCACGTTCCACCCTGCCCCGCCCCAACCCTCCTGCCTGGCCGCTCTCCCTCCTCCATCTCCCTACCTGATGCGGGGCTCCCCTCCAGTAGAGAGGGGGGGCTGTTGTGGGCATACGGCTCCTGGATGTGGACACCCGGGGCGTGCTGTGCCTGCTCGGTCTCCTGTCTCTGTCACGGGGATGTGTGAGGAGCCTCAGGAGCGCTGGGGGGGGGGGGTTCTGGACATAGTCTCTGGTCTGTCTATGGGGCCAGCAGCTGGAGGATGGACTCCTCTTTCGGGGGCCTGGAGGATGGGGGGTTGTCCCCCTCTCCCATGGCATCTCGGCCCGTGGTGTGGAGGAGGGGTGGAGAAGCGGAGAGGGTAGATTCTGCTTGCTGCAGATGGGCAGAGTTTGTGTGAGGCCTGTATAAAAGCTCCCACGTGGGATGCCAGTAACGCTACAGCCTTCTCAGAGGACCAGTTGCCACAGGCTCATACTCTCTAGACGGACCAGACACTAAGGTACTAAACTGTTTTTCTACCTCCCCATACTAACAAAGGGTGGGAAGCACCCTCCTAGCAGGTGGGATAGACTGACATTCAGATACAACAATTATATATAGGAAAAAACTATCCTGGAGGTTGCCTGTGGGAAATGTACGGCTATGCAACTGATAAACAGACTATATTTTTGCTTATGCAAAGATCTGGACTGGGCATGCTGTTTACATTACAGGTCGCTCTGATCTGATAGATAGAGGCTGGAAGTATAAGTAAGCCTTCACTGATATAATATGTGGTGACTGAGAACGTAACTATAATAGGTCTGATAGCTACTATGAGGTTAGACTCTACAGTTGTCTGCCTTTTGTGTGACTGGAATCTTTCTCTTTCCAAAAATTAATCAGATGGCGACTATAATGTGGAACTAGTCCCTGTTGGAGCCTGCAAAAGACACTGCAGAGGATACCAGTAATTAACATTGTGGAGGTATGCAGTTACATTATAAATTAACTCTGATGGGACACTGTGCCGTACGCTAACATCTATTTTGCCCTCTGCAAGGGAAGTGCTCCCATTTAAAGCAAATATACATGAGAGCGTATATATCTGGAAGGAAGTCTATGGGGAATGAATGGTTAGGAAATAAAAAAATGAACTAAGTATTTGCTCATGTAAACACCCGGATTGGGTATGCTGTATACACTATAGATAATTCCCACTTGATTGAAGTATGAGCAATTCCTCATTGATATAACTGTGCCGGCTGAGTATGTAATCATGATAGGGCTGAAAATTTTGGAACAAACAAACCTTGATGTATCTAGGGGTGGAGATTTCGGCAAATGTTGACAAATTTCTCTCACATAACGTTTGACCCTATTTGACTAAATTGGAAAAGATGGTTAAAGCGTACCCGTCAGATCCAACAAAAAAAAAAAACATATGTTCTATATATCACTCCGTACCTAATCCTGACCATGTACATCAAATTTTTATGTGTCTAGCACCTTTATTTATTACACTTTTAATTTAGCTCACTAGTCTGAATTCCTCTCAAAGGGAGGGGGCGTGGCCTCACTGTGCAGGTCTCCGCACAGTAATTACCTGTACGCCCTGAGTCCTTAAAGGGGTACGGTGGAAAACCTTTTTTTTAAGTCAACTGGTGCCAGAAGATTAACCCCTTAAGGACCAAGCATTTTTCTGTTTTTACACTTTCGTTTTTTCCTCCTCACCTTTTAAAAATCATAACCCTTTAAATTTTGCACCTAAAAATCCATATGAGGGCTTATTTTTTGCGCCACCAATTCTACTTTGGAATGACATGAGTCATTTTACACAAACATTTATGGCGAAACGGAAAAAAAATCATTGTGCGACAAAATTGAAGAAAAAACACCATTTTGTAAATTTTGGGGGCTTCTGTTTCTAGGCAGTACATTTTTCGGTAAAAATGACACTTTATCTTTATTCTGTAGGTCCATACGATTAAAATGATACCCTACTTATATAGGTTTGATTTTGTCGCACTTCTGGAAAAAATCATAACTACATGCAGGAAAATGTATACATTTAAAATTGTCCTTTTCTGAGCCCTATAACTTTTTTATTTTTCCACGTACAGGACGGTTTGAGGGCTCATTTTTTGCGCCTTGATCTGAAGTTTTAATCAGTAGCATTTTTATTTTGATTGGACTTCTTGATCGCTTTTTATTCCTTTTTTTATGGTATGAAAAGTGACCAAAAATATGCTATTTTGGACTTTGGAAATTTTTTGCGTGTACGCCATTGACCGTGCGGTTTAATTAATGATATATTTTTATAGTTCAGACATTTACGCATGCGACGATGCTACATATGTTTATTTTTATTATGGTTACATATTTTTAATATGGAATTTGGGAAAAGGGAGGTGATTTAAACTTTTAATAAAGAAGGGGTTAATGTGTGTGTTTTTAAACTTTTTTTAAACTTTTTTTTTTTTTACACTTTTAGTCCCCTTAGGGGACTTTTAGGAGGAATCATTTGATTCCTCATACAGATGAATGGGATTGCATACAATCTGTGTGCTCTGCGCTCGATTGATAAAGCCTGGTCCTGCCAGGCTTTATCATTCAGAGAGCCGGAGCCGACACAGGAGGAGAGGTAAGCCCTCAGGCTACCTCAGCAGTGGATCGCTCCCCCGCGATCGCGCTGCGGGGGAGCGATCCACCCCACTGGACCACCAGGGACTGGATACAGGCACCTTTAGACTCCGCTGTCAACTTTGACAGCGGCGATCTAAAGGGTTAATAGCCGGCCGCGGCGATCGCCGCATGTCGGCTATTAACGCCGGCCCCCAGCTACAGGAATCAGCTGGGGGCTGGCCGTTACCGCGTCATACCCCGGTAACGGCCATTGGACGACTATAGACGTCCATGGTCGTTATCGGGTTAAACACATTTGTAAATTACTTCTATTTAAAAATCTTAATCCAGTACTTATTAGCTGCTGTATGCTCCACAAGAATGTATTTCTTTTCTGTCTGACCACAATGCTCTCTGCTGATACCTCTGCACAGTTCCTGACATGTACAGAGGTGTCAGTAAAGTGCACTGTGGTCAGACAGAAAAGAAATAAAAAAAAGAAAAGAACTTCCTCTGAAGCATATAGCAGCTGATTAGTACTGGAAGGATTAAGATTTTGAAACAGAAGAAATTTACAGATCTGTTTAACTTTCTGGCACGAGTTGATTTAAAAAAAAAAAAAAAAAATCAGCTTTCTACCGGAGAACCCCTTTAAGCGGCTTTGAAGGTGTGTTTCAGACAGCATACTGAGGGAGGTATGCTGTCTGCTCACATCTCCCCAAGCATTAGCAAAACTACAACTCCCAGCTTTTCCTCACTGACAGTAGCGGGACACAAGCTGACAGTGGGAGGATTTTTCCTCCAGCTGTGACCCCTGCGCTCACAGCTGTCAATCAAGGAAGTGTGTCCATGGCATAGGTGATAACGCATGGACACAGCAGGACTGGCTTTTTTTTCGTATGAAATACTGAAAAATTTCTAATGAAAGCAATTGCAAAACCTATTGATTTTGCAGGCTTTAGAACATATCAAAAGTTTTTGTATCTGACAGTGCCCATTTAAGATACGGTCTAAATTGTTCCCTATTATGGCAGACAGGATGTCCATTATGAAAATGGTAGTACAGGCTTGCATTGAGGGCGGAGCGTGACATCACACGGGGGCGGAGGCGTGACGTCACACACCGTCAGCCCTGTGGTTGCCGGTAATCAGACCCGGAGCAAACACACTCCGGGGACTGATTATAAACGGGGTGCCGCGTGCAAGATCACGTGGGTCCCCAGCGGCGGGACTCCCGCGATCAGGCATCTTATCCCCTATCCTTTGGATAGGGGATAAGATGTCTAAGCACCGGAGTACCCCTTTAAACTTCACTCCCAGCAGTCGGAGAGTAGGGAGTTGCAGTGGTTAGACGCTGGTTGGTCTGTGTGGGCCGTTTGTGCAGGCCCCCAGGCCTATTTTAACGCAGGGGCCTGGAGCTGCCGCTCCATCCGCCCCTACGTTAATCCAGCCCTGCCTCTACACCCTTCTGTCACCCATGTACACCCCTCTGTTACCCATGTACACTCCTCTACACCCCTCTGCCATCCATGTACACTCCTCTACACCCCTCTGCCACCCATGTACACTATTGTACACCCATCTGTCACTCCTCTACACCCTTCTGTCACCCATGTACACCCCTCTGTTATCTATGTACACTCCTCTACACCCCTCTGCCACCCATGTATACACTTGTACACCCATCTGTCACTCATCTACACCCCTCTGTCACCCATGTACACCACTCTGTTACCCATGTACACTCCTCTACACCCATATACACCCCTTTACACCCCTCTGTCGCCCATATACACCCCTGTCACCCATGTACACCCCTTTGCCACCCACATACACCCCTATGTCACCCATGTACACCCCTCTACCACCCATGTACACCCCTCTACCACCCATGTACACTCCTCTACACCCCACGGCCACCCATGTACACCATCTGTCACTCCTCTACACCCCTCTGTCACCCATGTACACCCCTCTGCTACCCATGTACACCCCTCTGCCACCCATGTACACTCCTCTAGACCCCTCTGCCAGCCATGTACACTTTTGTACGCCCATCTGTCACTCCTCTACACCCCTCACCCATGTACACCCCTCTGATATCCATGTACACTCCTACAAACCCCTCTGTCACCCATGTACACCCCTCTACACCCCACTGCCACCCATGTACACCCCACTGCCACCCATGTACACCCCTGTACACCCCTCTGTCACCCATGTGTCCCCCTCTACACCCTCTGCCACCCATGTACACTCTTGTACACCCCTCTGTCACCCATGTACACCCCTCTGTTACCCATGTACACTCTTCTACACCCCTCTGCCACCTACGTACACTCTTGTACACCCATGCACACTCCTACACCCCTCTGCCACCCATGTAAACCCCTCTTCCACCCATGTACACCCCTTTACACCACTCTGCCATCAATGTAAACTCCTCTACACCCCTCTGTTACCCATGTACACTCCTACACCCCTCTGCCACTCCCGTACACTCCTCTCTACCCCTCTACCATCCATGTACAGTCCTCTACACCCCTCTGCCACCCATGCACACTCCTACACCCCTCTGCCACCCATGTAAACCCCTCTTCCACCCATGTACACCCCTTTACACCACTCTGCCACCAATGTAAACTCCTCTACACCCCTCTGTTACACTCCTACACCCCTCTGCCACTCCCATACACTCCTCTATACCCCACTGCCATCCATGTACACTTCTCTACACCCCTCTGCCAGCCATGTACTCTTTTACACCCATCTGTCACTCCTCCACACCCTTCTGTAGCCCATATACACCCCTCTGTTACCCATGTACACTCCTCTATACCCCTCTGCCGCCCATTTACATTCCTACACCCCTCTGCCACCCACGTACACTCCTACAACCCTCTGCCACTCACATACACTCCTCTACACCCCTCTGCCCCCCATGTACACTCTTCTACACCCATCTGTCATTCCTCTACACCCCTCTGTCGCCCATATACACCCCTCTGTTGCCCATGAACACTCCTCTACTCCCTTCTGCCACTCATGTACACTCCTACACCCCTCTGCCACCTATGTACACCCCTCTGTCACCCATGTACACCCCTCTGCCACCCATGTACATCCCTTTGTCACTTATGTCTACCCCTCTGTCACCCAAGTACACCCCTCTGCCACCCATTAACACCCTCTGTCACCCATGTGCACCCCTTTACAACCCTCTGCCACCCATGTATACCCCTCTGTCACCATGTACACCCCTCTACACCCCTTTGCCACCCATGTACACCCCTCTGCCACCCATGTACACCCCTCTGTCACCATGTACACCCCTCTACACCCCTTTACTACCCATGTACACCCCTCTACACCCCTCTGTCACCCATGTCCATTCCTCTGTCACCCATGTACACCCCTTTACCACCCATGTACACCCCTCTACACCCCTCTGCCAGCCATGTACACTCCTCTACACCCCTCTGCCATCCATGTACACTCTTGTATGCACATCTGTCACTCCTCTACACCCCTCACCCATGCACACCCCTCTGCCACCCATGTACACCCCTCTGTCACGCATGTACACCCCTCTACACCCCTCTGCCATCCATGTACACTCCTCTACACCCCACTGCCACCCATGTACACTCCTCTACACCCCTCTGCCACCCATGTACACTCTTTTACACCCATATGTCACTCCTCTACACCCCTCTGTCACCCATGTACACCCCTCTGTCACCCATGTACACCCCTCTGCCACCCATGTACACTCTTTTACATCCATCTGTCACTCCTCTACACCCCTCTGTCACCCCTGTACATCCCTTTGTCACCCATGTACACCCCTCTGTCACCCATGTACACCCCTTTGCTACCCATGTACACCCCTCTACACCCCTCTGCCACTCATGTACACCCATCTGTCACTCCTCTACACCCCTCTGTCACCCATGTACACCCCTCTCTTACCCATGTACACTCCTCTACATCCCTCTGCCACCCATTTACACTCCTACACCCCTCTGCCACCAAGGTACACTCCTCTACACCACTCTGGCACCCATGAACACTCTTCTATACCCATCTGTAACTCCTCTATACCCCTTTCACCCATGTTCACCCCTCTGTTACCCATGTACACTCCTCTATACCCCTCTGCCACCCAGGTATATTCCTACACCCCTCTGTCACTCACATACACTGTTCTATACCCCTCTGCCACCCATGTACACTCTTCTACACCCATCTGTCACTCCTCTACATCCCTCTGTCACCCATATACACCTCTGTTACCCATGAACACTCCTCTACTCCCCTCTGCCACCCATGTACACTCCTACACCCCTGTGCCGCCTATGTACACCCCTCTGTCACCCATGTACACCCTCTGCCACCCATGTACACCCCTCTGTCACCCATGTACACCCCTTTACACCCCTCTGCCACCCAGGTACATCCCTTTGTCCCTCATGTACACCCCTCTGTCACCCATGTACACCCCTTTACACCCCTCTGCCACCCGTGTAAACCCCTCTACACCCTTCTGTCACCCATGTACACCCCTCTGTCACCCCTGTACATCCCTTTGTCACCCATGTACACCCCTCTGCCACTCATCTACACCCCTCTGTCACCCATGTACACCCTTCTGTTACCCATGTACAATCGTCCACACCCCTCTGCCACCCACATACACTCTTGTACACCCATCTGTCACTCCTCTACACCCCTCTGCCACCCATGTACACTCCTACACCCCTCTGCCACCAAGGTACACTCCTCTACACCCCTCTGGCACCCATGAACACTCTTCTATACCCATCTGTAACTCCTCTATACCCCTTTCACCCATGTTCACCCCTCTGTTACCCATGTACACTCCTCTATACCCCTCTGCCGCCCATGTATATTCCTACACCCCTCTATCACTCACATACACTGTTCTATACCCCTCTGCCACCCATGTACACTCTTCTACACCCATCTGTCATCCCTCTGTCGTCCATATACACCCCTCTGTTACCCATGAACACTCCTCTACTCCCCTCTGCCACCCATGTACACTCCTACACCCCTGTGCCGCCTATGTACACCCCTCTGTCACCCATGTACACCCTCTGCCACCCATGTACACCCCTCTGTCACCCCTCTGCCACCCATATACATCCCTTTGTCCCCCATGTACACCCCTCTGTCACCCATGTACACCCCTTTACACCCCTCTGCCACCTGTGTACACCCCTCTACACCCCTCTGTCACCCATTTACACCCCTCTGCCACCCATGTACACCCCATTACCACCCATGTACACCCCTCTACACCCCTGTGTCACCCATGTGCAACCCTTTAAAACCCTCTGCCACCCATGTACACCCCTCTGTCACCATGTACACCCCTCTACACCCCTTTGTCACCCATGTACACCTCTCTGTCACCCATGTACAGCCCTCTGCCATCCATGTACACCCCTCTGTCACCCATGTACACCCCTTTACACCCCTCTGCCACCCGTGTACACCCCTCTACACCCCTCTGTCACCCATGTCCACTCCTCTGTCACCCATGTACACCCCTCTGCCACCCATGTACACCCCATTACCACCCATGTACACCCTTCTACACCTCTGTGTCACCCATGTACACCCCTTTACACCCCTCTACACCCCTCTGCCACCCTGTAAAAGAGTTCAAAAGGGGTGTGGATGCATTTTTGGAGAATAATTACATCGCTGGTTATGTCTACTAGATTTATAGGGACAGAACGTTGATCCAGGGATTTATTCTGACTGCCATATTTGGAGTCGGGAAGGAATTTTTAACCCTAGTATGAGGGTTTTTTGCTTTCCTCTGGATCAACTCAGTAGGGACTCATAAGGGTTATAGGTTGAACTTGATGGACTCTGTTCTTTTTTCAACCTTATGAACTATGTTACTATGTTACCCATGTACACCCCTTTGCATCCCATGTACATCCCTCTATTACCAATGTACACACCTCTAGACCCCTCTGCCACTCTTGTACACCCCTCTGCCACCCCTTTACACCCCTCTGCCAGCCATGTACACTCCTCTACACCCCTCTGCCAGCCATGTACACTCTTGTACACCCATCTGTCACTCCTCTACACCCCTCTGTCACCCATGTACACCCCTCGGTTACCCATGTACACTCCTCTACACCTTTCTCCCACCCATGTACACCCCTCTGTCAACCATGTACACCCCTCTGCCACCAAGGTACACCCCTCTACACCCCTCTGCCACCCATGTACACCCCTCTGTCACCCATGTACACCCCTCTGCCATCCATGTACACTCCTCTACACCCCACTGCCACCCATGTACACTCCTCTACACCCCTATGCCACCCATGTACACTATTGTACACCCATCTGTCACTCCTCTACACCCCTCTGTCACCTATGTACACCCCTCTGTTACCCATGTACACTCCTCTACATCCCTCTGTCACCCATGTACACCCCTCTGCCACCCATGTACACCCCTATGTCACCTATGTACACCCCTCTGCCACCCATGTACACCCCTCTGTCACCCATGTACACCCCTCTGCCACCCATGTACACCCTCTATACCCCTCTGTCATCCATGTACACTCCTCTACACCCCTCTGCCAGCCATGTACACTCCTCTACACCCCTCTGCCACCCATGTACATTCTTGTACACCCATCTGTCCCTACTCTACACTCCTCTGTCACCTATGTACACCCCTCTGCCACCCTTGTACACCCCTATTTCACCCATGTACACCCCTCTGCCACCCAAGTACACCCCTTTATCACCCATGTACACCCCTCTACACCGCTCTCTCACCCATGTACACCCTTCTACACCCCTCTGCCACCCATGTACACCCCTACCCCACCCATGTACACTCCTTTACACCCCTCTACCAGCCATGTACACTCCTCTACACCCCTTTGCCACCCATGAACACTCTTGTACACCCATCTGTCACTCCTCTACACCCCTCTGTCACCTATGTACACCCCTCTGTTACCCATGTTCACTCCTCTACACTCCTCTTTTTTAGGGTGGAAATTTAAATGAAAACCACAATTTTGCACATTTTTGAGGGTTTTGTTTTCACACTGTACACTTTATGGTAAAAATGACATGTGTTCTTTATTCTGTGCGTCAATACAATTAAAATGATACCCATGGCTTGATACTTTTATATTTTTGTACCGCTTAAAAAAATCAAAAACTTTTTGTACAAAATCAATCATCTAAAATCGCCTTATTTTGACCACCTATAACTCATTCATTTTTCTGTATATAGTGCGGTATGAGGGCTATTTTTTTGTGCCATCATCTGTACTTTTATCGATACCACTTTATCGATACCACTTTTGCATATAAAATTTTATAAAATTTTTTTTGGAATAAAATGTGACAAAAAAAGCAACATTTTTGGACTTTTTTATTTTTTATGTTTACGCCATTCACTGTGCAGGATCATTAACATCATATTTACCAAATATGTTTATTAAAAAAATTACGCTTTTTGGAGGTAAAATGGGGAAAAACGGACAATTTTAATTTTAATTTGGGAAGGGGATTTTTCACTTTTTTTTTACTTTTTATTTTTAAATTTTTCAAAATTAGTTTGCACTTTTTATGTCCCCATATCATATGATTGCTAATACTGTTCAGTGCTATGCATAGGACATAGCACCGATCAGTATTATCGGTGATCTTCTGCTCTGGTCTGCTCGATCTCAGACCAGAGCAGAAATCCCGGGAGACGGCCGGAGCCAAGTGAGGGGACCTCAGGCCGCCATGCTGGATGATCGGAACGCCGCAGCAGCAGGGGGGGGGGTATCGGGGGTATAATTAACCAAGATGTTTAATGTATGGCAAAGAAAACACAGAGAGTTCAAGGATAACAATATGGAGAGCATAAGACATAGACAATATAGCTTATTCTAAAAAGCAGGCGTAACTCAATGCTTCATTAAGACCACGGGGAGCCTGGGTCTGTAAGGTGAAAATCCACCAGGTCTCTTTTTGGAGGATCAGTTTATCCCAATCTCCTCCCCTGGTGGGAGGTCTCACCAGCTCTATTCCCACAAATCTCAGATTTTGGGCATCCCCACCGTGTTGGCCATTGATATGTCGAGCTATCGGCTTGTCTGCCAGATTACTTATGTCTCTCAAATGCTCCCCTATTCTCCTTCTGAACTCTCTAAATGTCTTGCCAACGTATTGCATACCGCAACTACAGGTCGCTTTATACACCACCCCTCTGCTCCGACAGTTAATGAAGTCGCGTATGGAGTAAATTTGTCCCGTGTTGGTGCTAGAAAAGGGCAAGAGCCTGAAGGACAGGTTGGTGAAGAGTCACTATGCGCCACCTCAGGCAAAAGGAACTTGGCTAGATAGGCAAATTAAAGGATGTTTCCGTTGCAGTGGGTGCATAGCATGTAGGCACATTGAAGTGGCCAAAACCTTTTCTAGCACCAACACGGGACAAATTTACTCCATACGCGACTTCATTAACTGTCAGAGCAGTGGGGTGGTGTATAAAGCGACCTGTAGTTGCGGTATGCAATACGTTGGAAAGACATTTAGAGAGTTCAGAAGGAGAATAGGGGAGCATTTGAGAGACAAGTAATCTGGCAGACAAGCCGATAGCTCGACATATCAATGGCCAACACGGTGGGGATGCCCAAAATCTGAGATTTGTGGGAATAGAGCTGGTGAGACCTCCCACCAGGGGAGGAGATTGGGATAAACTGATCCTCCAAAAAGAGACCTGGTGGATTTTCACCTTACAGACCCAGGCTCCCCGTGGTCTTAATGAAGCATTGAGTTACGCCTGCTTTTTAGAATAAGCTATATTGTCTATGTCTTATGCTCTCCATATTGTTATCCTTGAACTCTCTGTGTTTTCTTTGCCATACATTAAACATCTTCGTTAATTATACCCCCGATACCCCCCCTTTCCTCATTGCCTTGTCCGTCTTCCTCTCCCCTTTCTATTATCACCCCCCCCCCCATTATGTACATTGCAATCATCCATCCATTTTTCCTATGCACAAATGCTTTATTTTTATATAGGCATAGGTCATTACATAGAGTTCGCTTAGAAGTCCTATTCTTGCTTTTCACAGGACGTTTCTAATACTTCTTACCCCGCACCTTTATATTCATATTTATTATGGTCCGTTTTACCTCTAGATCCGGCTAAATACTGTGATGTTTTCAGTTGCTGGCAGCGCTATTGGTATTTACCTGGCGCTGCCTAGCAACGAGAGACGCTCGGCGCTGGGATATGCATCACCGGAGGTGAGACGTCACCACCGGAAGTGACGCACGGCGGCCCGTGATGCGCGCGTGATTTCCTTTCAGACACGCATAAGTATAGCGTGGGTGTCCGCGGCAAGTTAGCCAGGACACCGATCGGCTGAGTGCGCTGCCCACCATTGTGGGAGTGCACCTGGGGATACCGCCACTGCGGCAACCCGTGGTAACCGTGAGTAGCCATCTGCTGGCACTTTCTGCCAGTAGACAACAGATACTATTAGCACCAGTATTGCCTAAACTGGATAGGTGCTCACCTGTAGGTACACTCATGGCATTGCTTAAACTGTAAATACTTTTGTAATTTCTATTTGGTGATAGCCCTTACTTTGATAATTTTTGATATTATTGTAAATGTATATTGGGAATATTGATTCTATGTGAGTTGCCTGGTTAACCCCTGAGGAACCCACCGATGTGGTAGAAACGCGTCGGGTATACCAGAGCAAGGGCATGTTTTATATTGCCAGGGATTTATAGGGCGCAGTCCAAGGGATATATCGGGGCAGGGGTCGCTCTTTTTAGGGCGAGTGCCCCGACAGTCCCTGTGGGAGCAGGGGTAGTCTACACTACATCTCCCTGATAGGGTGTTCTAGGGTGATTTATGCACTCTGTGCACCACTGCTCTCCTCACTATCCCCTATATAGACACACCTCCATCTAGTGTGGTCTATACACTTTAGATCTGGTGTCAACCCAAACTACTGGCTTTTGTTGTGGGGCCTGTGCTAATGATTGGTTTTAGACGTGTCTGATTAAAAGTTATATTTTAAAGTGTGTACCCCTCTGTGAATTATTGTACTTCCTGGTACTTTTAGTATTCCCCTAAGTGGATCTAACTGTGAATTATTTGCTCACACTTGTGATTTTTGGTATGGCCGGATTTTTAGCGGCAGGTCTAAACACAGACATCTGGGCCACTGAGGTGTCTGAGGTATTTTCAGAGAAAACATTTGTCCAAAAGCAGTATACTCCTTCATTTAAATCCGCATTTAGAGAACTCACCAGACTCAAAGAGTCTACAAAGAGCATATCACCTCATGGTGGGAGGTTCAGAGTCTGGATAATTACCTAAAACACCAAATTGTACCAAGGGGATTGTGGATTAATCTTACCCCAGCAGCAAGGTACAGAAGTCCAGGCCTTATCAGTAAGTGGGAGAAAGAAGCTACCTTGAGCTCCCTGAGATTTATGCAGATACTCCTCGAGGAGGAAAAAGTTAATCACAGCTCCCTGGAAGAAAAACTTAAATCCCATATTCAGATTACTCAAGGCTTTAAGTCTGAGGCTGAGTTTTCAACCAAGGAGCTGCAGTTGAAAAATACGATTGAAAGGTTCCAGTACCACCTAAAGGAGAGGAAGCACCGCCAATTTGTCTGTGATCTACAGGACTTCAAGGACAATAAAGTGTATGTGTTTCTCTCCAAAGGAGGTACTGTGGAACCAACGGTTGACGGTTCATCTACAGAGACAGATTATTCTGACTCTGATAGGGATCAACCCTCCAAAAACAGGGGACGAGGTCGAGGACGTGGGAAGAGAGGAGGGAGAGGTTTCAATAGAGGAGGAAGAGGTGGGGCTCCTCCCGAACAAGGTCCTTTTTTAGAGAAACCCCCTCAGTACACCACGTACCCCCTAAGGAATCGAAACAACTAAATACCGCTTTACAAATTATTAACCTATCTGCACACGAACTCTCTGAATCTGAAATGTGTCTTCTTCGTAAAGGTTTGGGCTTTGTACCCACGTCTGCATTCAATAAATTTAATTGGGTGAAAGATTTACATTTATTTACCAGGAAACTACATTGGAAGAAATTCTATGCCAACTGTGAGAGACGCCGTGCCCAGGAACTTGGCCTCCCCGGGGATGTCCTCCGGGGTGCAGAGTTACTGGTTGATCTCATGAGTCAGGGGAATCAATCCAGTGGACTAGGTCCCTTTACGCAACTGAGAAATAAAAGCAAAAAGATTCCACCCACAGGAGATCTCTCCTGTGTGGATGTGTTCCTGAACTTGGCTCTAAATGATTTGGACCAGGTTAGGTCAGTTGGCAACACTAACTTCAGCCATGATGAGATGCAGGCGCTGCTCAGATTGGAAAAAGACAAATCTCTGGTAATTAAGCCCTCCGATAAGGGGGGCAACATTGTTTTGATGGACCATCTCAAATATCGTCAGATGTGTCTAGATCTCCTTCTGCAGGATGATTGCTATGAGATCTTAAGAGATGATCCCACTGTGCAATATCGCACTGAACTAGTCGAGATTGTCCAAACAGCTAGGGATGCTGATCTAGTAAGTGAAGAAGAAGCTGACTTTCTGGTACCCCGCCATCCCAGGGTGGCAACTTTCTACTCTTTGCCTAAAATACACAAGGGCACCACACCCCTCAGGGGGAGACCAATTGTCTCGGGCGTGGGAAACCTATCACAAAACGCTGGTGTGTACATTGATGCCATATTAAAAACCTTTGTGATGGCATTGCCCTCATACACCAGAGACACTACTGATCTGTTAAAAAAGATTGATGGTCTGACCCTTGAGGGGCATACGTGGCTAGCCAGTATTGATGTGGAGTCCTTATACTCCTGCATTCCCCATGATCTGGGAATAGCGGCGGTAGAGTTTTTTCTACGAAGTAGAGGTTGCCAGTACCGTGCCCATAGCCGATTCGTCATAGACCTGCTCCGGTTCACCCTCACCAAGAATTATTTTCTATTTGACAGACGTACCTTCCACCAGCTCAGAGGGACCGCAATGGGGAGCCCTAGTGCCCCCACATATGCTAATCTCTATCTGGGCTGGTGGGAGGAAACGTTAGTCTTTGGTGAGGAATTGGTGCATTTTACGGAGCAGGTCGGGCTGTGGGCACGGTATATTGACGACATTTTCGTCATATGGAATGGCACCCGTGATTACTTCATATCCTTCATTGATGCTTTAAACAACAATGCAATAGGCCTTAAGTTTACCTTCGAATTGCCATCTGATGAATTACCGTTCCTGGATGTCCTCATTAAGAAGGATGATAGGGGGAATTTACAGACAACTGTGTACCGTAAGGCCACTGCAACAAATTCTCTATTGGAATGGACTAGTTTCCATCCGGTACCGTTAAAGCGAGGCATCCCGAAAGGGCAATACTCGAGGATGAAGAGAAATTGTTCATCCCAAGTAGAGTTCAGGAAACAAGCCAATGATTTGAGGCAGCGTTTCCTGGACAGGGGGTATCCGGATTGGGTCCTGCGAAAAGCTTACCAAGACACGAGGGAGGTTGAAAGAGCAGGCTTGCTTGTGCCTAAAACCCGGGAGGTGAGCTCAGACAACCTCATTAGACTAGTGGCTACTTATGATGGGGGAACACAGGATGTCAAACGCATTCTTAGCAAACATTGGGAGATACTGGGGATGGACCCCGACCTTAAAGATGTTGTGGGATCTCACCCCCAGATCTCCTTCAGAAAGGGCAAGAGCCTGAAGGACAGGTTGGTGAAGAGTCACTATGCGCCACCTCAGGCAAAAGGAACTTGGCTAGATAGGCAAATTAAAGGATGTTTCCGTTGCAGTGGGTGCATAGCATGTAGGCACATTGAAGTGGCCAAAACCTTTTCTAGCACCAACACGGGACAAATTTACTCCATACGCGACTTCATTAACTGTCAGAGCAGAGGGGTGGTGTATAAAGCGACCTGTAGTTGCGGTATGCAATACGTTGGCAAGACATTTAGAGAGTTCAGAAGGAGAATATGGGAGCATTTGAGAGACATAAGTAATCTGGCAGACAAGCCGATAGCTCGACATATCAATAGCCAACACGGTGGGGATGCCCAAAATCTGAGATTTGTGGGAATAGAGCTGGTGAGACCTCCCACCAGGGGAGGAGATTGGGATAAAGTGATCCTCCAAAAAGAGACCTGGTGGATTTTCACCTTACAGACCCAGGCTCCCCGTGGTCTTAATGAAGCATTGAGTTACGCCTGCTTTTTAGAATAAGCTATATTGTCTATGTCTTATGCTCTCCATATTGTTATCCTTGAACTCTCTGTGTTTTCTTTGCCATACATTAAACATCTTGGTTAATTATACCCCCGATACCCCCCCCTTACCTCATTGCCTTGTCCGTCTTCCTCTCCCCTTTCTATTACCACCCCCCCCCCCCCCCATTATGTACATTGCAATCATCCATCCATTTTTCCTATGCACAAATGCTTTATTTTTATATAGGCATAGGTCATTACATAGAGTTCGCTTAGAAGTCCTATTCTTGCTTTTCACAGGACGTTTCTAATACTTCTTACCCCGCACCTTTATATTCATATTTATTATGGTCCGTTTTACCTCTAGATCCGGCTAAATACTGTGATGTTTTCAGTTGCTGGCAGCGCTATTGGTATTTACCTGGCGCTGCCTAGCAACGAGCGACGCTCGGCGCTGGGATATGCGTCACCGGAGGTGAGACGTCACCACCGGAAGTGACGCACGGCGGCCTGTGATGCGCGCGTGATTTCCTTTCAGACACGCATAAGTATAGTGTGGGTGTCCGCGGCAAGTTAGCCAGGACACCGATCGGCTGAGTGCGCTGCCCACCATTGTGGGAGTGCACCTGGGGATACCGCCACTGCGGCAACCCATGGTAACCGTGAGTAGCCATCTGCTGGCACTTTCTGCCAGTAGACAACAGATACTATTAGCACCAGTATTGCCTAAACTGGATAGGTGCTCACCTGTAGGTACACTCATGGCATTGCTTAAACTGTAAATACTTTTGTAATTTCTATTTGGTGATAGCCCTTACTTTGATAATTTTTGATATTATTGTAACTGTATATTGGGAATATTGATTCTATGTAAGTTGCCTGGTTAACCCCTGAGGAACCCACCGATGTGGTAGAAACGCGTCGGGTATACCAGAGCAAGGGCATGTTTTATATTGCCAGGGATTTATAGGGCGCAGTCCAAGGGATATATCGGGGCAGGGGTCGCTCTTTTTAGGGCGAGTGCCCCGACAGTCCCTGTGGGAGAAGGGGTAGTCTACACTACATCTCCCCGATAGGGTGTTCTAGGGTGATTCTGCTCTCCTCACTATCCCCTATATAGACACACCTCCATCTAGTGTGGTCTATACACTTTAGATCTGGTGTCAACCCAAACTACTGGCTTTTGTTGTGGGGCCTGTGCTAATGATTGGTTTTAGACGTGTCTGATTAAAAGTTATATTTTAAAGTGTGTACCCCTCTGTGAATTATTGTACTTCCTGGTACTTTTAGTATTCCCCTAAGTGGATCTAACTGTGAATTATTTACCTACATTCATAGACCTACTGGTCCCTGGGTCACTTTCTTCATGCACATATTTCACCTACTTGATCCATAATGGCTTGTCTAATGTCCTTTAATGTCAAAGGTCTAAATACTGACGTTAAACGCAGACTATTGCTTAAATGGGCACTGTCAGATATAAAAACTTTTGATATGTTGTAAAGCATGCAAAACCAGTAGGTTTTACAATTGCTTTCATTAAAAAAAATTTCAGTACTTCATACTGAAAAAGCCAGTCAAAAAACTGCCTCCCGGTCTCCTGGGATACATACCAGCCTGGCTGTGTCCACTTTTCATCACCTACCCCATGGACCCACTTCATGATTGACAGGTCTGCAGATGTAAAGCTGCTGTGATCAGCTCCCTCACTGTGTGTGTTTACTTCACAGTCTCCTGTGTGGGGAGAAGGGAGGAGGGGCGGGAGTACACTGCTGCCTGTGAGCAGATGATGAAAGAACCTGGTGACTGAAGATGGGGACTGAATGGAGGATTTTTTGTTTAAAAAGTGTCCCTGCATGTATATATGTGTGTGTGTGTGTGTGTGTGGATATATATGTATGTGTGTAAATATGTGTTGTCTAGGTAATGTGCATATGTATGAATAAATCAATATGTGTGTGTGTGTGTGTGTGTGTGTATCTAATACAGGGGGACTATAATCATGTTGCAAAACTGCAGCTCCCAAATGATGTGTGGGCATGCTGAAAGTTGTAGTTTTGCAACAGTAGGAGGAACACAGCCTGCAGCAACACTGCTTTAAATCTGAGTTTTACCAATCATATGCCTCCAGCTGTTGCAAAACTACAACTCAAAGGATGTGGGGGCATGCTGGGAGCTATAGTTTTGCAAAAGCTGTAAGCACACAGTGTGTGTGTGTATAGCATAAAACCAGAAAGGAAAAGGTTACAGATGCTCATTCCGGAGACCAGTGACTGAGTGAGGGAGGGGGAGGAAGAGGAGAAAGGGACCCGCCCCCTGCTTCTGGTCGACAACATTAAGGTAATTCAGAAATAAAGCTAATTCCAAGAGAAATATAGGTCATAGACACATTATTTTTTGTGTTGGGAGGGGTGATCTGACAGGTACGCTTTAAAAGGTTACTCCGGTGGAAAACTTTTATTTTTTAAATCAACTGGTGCCAGAAAGTTAAACAGATTTGTAAATTACTTCTATTAAAAAAATCTTAATCCTTCCTGTACTTATTAGCTGCTGAATACTACAGCGGAAATTCTTTTCTTTTTGAAACACAGAGCTGTCTGCTGACATCATGAGCACAGTGCACTCTGCTGACATCTCTCCGCGCTCCGATCACTTTAGACCTTAAGAAATCTTAAACACCTAGAAGGGTATGCCATTGGAGGTTAAATGAATCCTTCATGAAAAAGACATACATAAATCCTACTTAAGCTCTTGTCTTAGAGAATATTTTATACAAAATGTGGGGTGAGTCTCCTCCCACCCTGTTTTATGGGAAGCACGCAAAACAGTGATTAGAGGTCAATGCATTGCATTATCATCCCGTATTAAAAAAGATTTATTAAAGCACTCCAGTGACTTGGAAACAAAGCTTAAATCTTTGGAGGAGAGGATGCAGGCCCATTCCACATTACCACTCTTATGTCAAATAACACAAATACGCAATAAACTGAAAGACTTAGCCATAAATGTAGCTGAAAAACTGGTTACCTATACAAGACATAAATATTACGCTCACACCTTATTAGGATCTCAGCTTAACTCCCAGTCCTCTCAGAACAAACTCCCAGTCCTCTCAGAAGAAACCTTTTGCAATTAAGAATGCTACTGGCCAACTTATCTATGATCTTGACCATATAGCTACAGTATTTCAAAATGTTTAACCATCAAACAGTGAGGCTTTATTGACAGAATGAAAATGAATTAAGATAGGTCGGGGAACAGGTCAAGAGACCAAACTAAAAAAAACATAACATCCAGGTACAGAGCAATCACAGGTAAGACATATCAATGTATCAGGACATCAAAAATAATGATACAAAAAGGTGGCATGATCACTTTAGCATACATATGTAGTATAATTTACATCAGGGGTGTAAGCACTTTGAAGGCAAAGATAATACAGTTCCCCCAACCCCCCATCCCCCTCACCCCCCTATAACAATCCCCAGTAAAGAGAGAAAGAATTGCGGACTTCAGGGCAGAAGGTAGATGAAAACCAGGGTTCCAAGTTAAAGTGGTCCATACAATCCTCTCTTATAGCAGACAGTTTTTCATTCAACATAATGGTATTAACCCTCTCAATGACTGCGGTGAACTGTAAGTTTGGTTTCCGCCACTGTTATGCAATATGGATACATGTAGCTAATAGAATGAACTGGGAAAGCTTAAATGGGCAAAATTGCATTCTAGATAGTTTGTGGCTTAAAAGACGAAAAGAGGGGGTTCGTGGTGCACTACATGGAAGAATAGAGGATAGTAGAGTCATAATAGGTGACCACAACCGTGCTACAATCGAACAACCCCACCAAGTGTGATATAGTGTGCCTCTCTGACCACAGCCGCGAAAGCAGAGTGGTGAAACCTGGGGGTATATTGAATGGAGAAGTGTCAGTACTCTACAAGAACTGTGCAAGATACGTAATGAAGTTTCCATCAATAAAACCTGCCAGCTACCCTTGCTAATGGCAGTGCAACCGTCCGTCCATTGTGTAGTCGTGAGGGTCGAGCCGAGATCAGCCTCCCAGTCCAACATAAATTTAAGTTTGGAGTCCGGTGGAGGAGCATTTAATTGAGCATATAACAGGGAGAGTAAACCGGACATGCCTGGTCTATATAACATATGGCATTCAAAGGGAGTAGGTAAGGATACCATCCCCCCGAGTAAGCCCAGTATTGTAAAATGATAATATCTGTTGTGCCCTGAAGTATTCCCGACCAGGGATGTCATGTTTAGCACAAAGTGCAGTGAGAGTAGGGAGAGAGCGTCCAATCAGTATATCTTGTAATCGTGTAAGATTATGTGTCTGCCACCAATGAAACGCGTTAGGAGTGAGCCCAGGAGAAAAAGAGGGGTTGAGCAGAAAGGGGAGAAGCGGAGATGGGAGAGACTGCAGAGTGAACTTAAAACTAAACTGACGCCAGAGAGAGAGAGCGTATAGAACTACCCTAGCAGAGGAGGGGAGGAAGGCAGAGACAGGGGCCGAGGACCACATGAGAGCCATCAGGGAACATGGGGAGACCAACGGTTCTTCCAGGGAGACCGAGCGTGGCTTACCCTCTGTTGCATTAATAAGGGCAAGTTGTGCTATACTTGCCACCGTGTAGTATTTGAGTAAATTTGGCACTGAGAGACCCCCCACTCGTCAGTGAAGATGCATGACAGTTCGACCTATTCTGGGGCGATTGTTAGACCAAATGTAAGTAAAAATGTCCTGTTGAAAAGAAAGAAGATCTTTTGTCAGTATCTGCATAAGGAGGGTTCGGAAAAAAAAATACAAATACAAAAAGATGATCATCTTAATTACATTAATCCTCCCTATCCAGGAAATGTAGGGATAGTCGCATTTCTTTAAGTCTTCTTTAAGTCGAAATAGAGGAACATAATTGGCGCTATACAGGGATGATAATTTAGGTGTGATACGTAGCCCCAGGTAAGACAGTCCCGAGGAAGTATCCCTAAACCCAAAATTTAAGGAGAGCAAGTTTTTGGTGTGGGTTGGTACATTACAGTATAGTGCCTCTGATTTAGTAGTGTTAATTACTTCTATTAAAAAATCTTAATCCTTCCAGTAATTATCAGCTGCTTTTATGATCCACAGAAAGTTATTTTCTTTTTGAATTTTCTTTCTGCCTGACCACAGTGCTCTCTGCTGACACCTCTGTCCATTTTAGGAACTTTCCAGAGCAAGATAGGATTTCTATGCGGATTTGCTCCAACTGTGGACAGTTCCTAAAATGGACAGAGGTGTCAGCAGACAGCACTGTGTTCAGGCAGAAGAGAAATTCAAAAAGAAAAGAACTTCCTGTGGCTCATAACAGCAGCTGATAAGTACTGGAAGAATTAAGATTTTTTAACCCCTTAACGACCACGGACGTAAATGTATGTCCTGGTTTGGCGGTACTTCCCGCACCAGGACGTACATTTACGTCCTGTGTATGACCGCGAGCATCGGAAGGGTGCTCGCATCATACACGGCAGGTTCTGGCTGCTAGCAGCAGCCTTGGACCCGCCCGTAATGGCTGACATCCGCGATCGCGCGGATGCCCGCCATTAACCCCTCAGATGCCATGATCAATACAGATCACGGCATCTGCGGCATTGCAGTACTTTGATTGGATGATTGGATCGCCCGCAGTGCTGCTGCGGCATTCCGATCATCCAGCATGGCGGCCGGAGGTCCCCTCACCTTGCTCCAGCCGTCTCCCGGGGTCTTCTGCTCTGGTCTGTGATCGAGCAGACCAGAGTAGAAGATCACCGATAATACTGAGCAGTGCTGTGTCCTATGCATAGCACTGCACAGTATTAGCAATCAAAGGATAGCTATAGATAGTCCCCTTTGGGAACATAAAAAGTGTAAAAAAAAAAAGTTGAAAAATGTAAAAATAAAAAGTGAAAAAAAGTGAAAAATCCCCTCCCCCAATAAAAATTGTCAATTTTTCCCATTTCACCCCCAAAAAGCGTATTTAAAAAAAAAAAAAACATATTTGGTATCGCCGCGTGCGTAAATGTCCAAACTATCAAAATATAATGTTAATGATCCCGTACGGTGAATGGCGTAAACGTAAAAAATAAAAAAAATGCCAAAAATGCAGCTTTTTTGTCACATTTTATTTAAAAAAAATTATAAAAAATGATCTAAAAGTTTTATATATGCAAATGTGGTATCTAAAAAAGTACATGTCAGGGAGTCTCGGGTGTTTGGCAAAAAGGGGTGCGCCAGCTCGTGTCCTGCCTTTCACGAGGCACACGTGCACTGGCTCTGCCCGTAGCAGCAGTGGGATCTGATACAGCAAGTGGAGGTCACGGTCGGGTAAGGCCGTGAGCTGGGCCAGTGTTGCTTTAGGTTCCCATAGGGGGGAGGGGCGAAGTAATTATTATTATTAAAAATTGTTATAATCATTTTCTGTATGGCCCCCTCGGTGTATCCTACCTTGTCCGGCAGTGTTAGTGACCTCTGTGTAACGGCTGAGGTTAAGTGTATCCACTGACCAGTGAGGAAGATTTCTTCGGCCATACCAGCGAGCGGAGTCTAAGGTGCCTCTGGTTTTCACCAGAGCCTGCCGAGAGGGGGATGGACTTGCTGCGGCAGGTGGCACCCAAGTTGCTACTCCTGATACGACTCGTCCCCACAGGCAGCCGAGGTATAACGAGGCACAGGTAGCATGAGGCACAGATGTAGTCAGGACAGGCGGCAATGAGACTAAGTCAGGTCACGTAGCAGGAGGTCAGAAAGCAGGGGCCACAGAAGCAAGGTCAGTAAACGTAGCAAGGGATCATAAACACGGCAAGGCAAGACACAAATATGCGCTTTTTCTTGGCAACTAGGGCACAAAGATCCGGTAGGGAACAGGAGGAAGTGCCAGAACTAAATAGGGTTGGTTAGGGACATGCACCATTATTGGTGCACTGGCCCTTTAAATTTAGAAAAGTTGGCGCGTGTGTCCCCGCCTCCTAGGGCACGAGCGCCAGCTTTTCTAAAGAGTCGGGCAGGAGAAGAGAAACAGAGCGGGGCTCGCAACGTGAGGAGAACCAGACCAAAAGAGGACAGGGCGGAAGGTAATCGGCAGTCCGGGGGGACGCATGTGGACACAATGCGAACCGCGGCACTCCCAGGAGCATAGGGAAGAGCCTTAACAGTACAACCCCCCCCCCCCCCCTTGGGTTTCCCCTTCTTTTTGGGTCTTAAAAAGTTCCGAAGTAAGTCACGGTCCAGTATATTCTCCTTCAGCTCCCAAGATCTCTCCTCCGGACTGAAATCTTTCCAGTCCACCAAAAAATAACGTCTCCCTCTTACAGTTTTCGTGGCTAAGATTTCTTTGACTTCGTAGACGTCAGAAGAACCAGAAACAGGAATGGAAACAACAGACTTTTGCAAGAACCGATTGATCACAACTGGCTTGGGAAGGGAGACATGGAAAGAATTCGGAAGGCAGAGAAAGTTTATAGGAGACCGGATTCATCTTTTGTAAAACCTCAAATGATCCCAGGAAATGAGGACCCAACTTGTAGCTGGGAATCTTGAAACAGATATATTTGGGGAATAACCAGACCTTATCACCGGGAGAGAAAGATGGAGGAGATGTTCATTTCTTATCCACCTGAGATTTCATACGGGAGGAGGCTTGAAACAGAGAATGCCGAGTCTGTTGCCAAATGGACGTGAACATAGTTCATCAACGGCTGGCATGCCCGAGGAGACTGGAAGGGGAAGAGGAGGACGAGGATGAAGACTGTAGACAACAAAAAATGGAGAAGACTTTGTGGCCTCAGAGTCTCTATGATTATAGGAGAATTCCACCCAGGGTAAAAGATCAACCCAGTCGTCCTGTCGGGCCAAAACAAAGTGACAAAGAAATTCTCCCAGAACTTGATTTACTCTCTCGACTTGCCCATTGGATTGCGGGTGATAGGAAAATGAGAAATCCAACTTGATTTTCAGACGAGAGCATAAAGCTCACCAGAACTGAGAGACAAATTGCACCCCGCGGTCTGAGACAATGTGAGACGGGAGGCCATGTAAGCAGAAGAAATGCTGAAGGAAGTGTTTGGCCAGTTGCGGAGCAAAAGGTAAACTGGGCAATGGAATAAAATGAGCCATCTTGGAAAACCGATCGACCACCACCCAGATGACCTTATTGTTATAACATTGTTATCATCAGATTGGTGATAAAATCCATAGAGATTTGAGACCAAGGAGTGTCCGGAATAGGAAGAGGCTGTAGAAGGCCAACAGGTCTCTGCCGAGGAATTTGGTCTCGAGCACAGGTAGCACAGGAACTGACAAAGTCTGTGACATCTCATTTGAGGTGGGGCCACCAGTAATGCCGAGAGATTAATTGAAAAGACTTCCGCACTACCAAGGAAGAATGACCCCAGCTCAGCACCCTGCATCTCAATAGAGGGGATACAAAGGATCTTCCAGATGGAGATTGTTGGAGGACTGCAGGTGCTACAGGAACCAAACACTCAGTTGGAATAATATGACGAGGAGTGGAATCCTGTCCAACCACATCTGAGGACCTGGAGAGTGCATCGGCTCTAATGTTCTTGTTGGCAGGAGAGAAATTAATTAAGAAATTGAACCTGGAGAAGAAGAGTGACCATCTTGCCTAGCGAGGATTCAGACATTGAGCTGACTGAAGATACAAAAGGTTCTTGTGATCCATACAGATGCTGACTGGATGTGTGGAACCCTCCAAAAGATGATGCCATTCTTCCAAGGCAAGTTTTATAGTGAGGAGTTCCTGATCGCCAATAGAATAATTCCTCTCCGCTGGTGAAAAGGTTTTCTGGGGGTTTTCTGAGTTAAAACTGCGCCAGCTCCTACGGAAGATGCGTCCACCTCCAAAAAGAACGTCTTTTCAGGGTCAGGTCTTGAGAGAACAGGAGCTGAAGCAAAGGTAGATATTAAGTCAACGAAGGCCTCCTCAGCCTCAGGAGATCAGTTTCTGAGGTTGCAGTTCTTTCACAATTGGGGCAACCAAGGAAGAAAAGTGTGGAATGAATTGATGGTAGTAATTGGCAAACCCCAAAAATCGCTGAATAGCCCGTAGACCAGATGGACGTGGCCAATACAATACTGCAGAAAGCTTGGCAGGATCCAATTGTAGACCTTGGTGGGAGACTATGTATCCAAGAAATGGAAGACTTGTTCTCTCAAAGAGGCATTTCTCAAGATTGGCATAGAGATGATTCTCCCCAAGACGCTAAAGGACCAGACAGACATGGAAACGATGAGCCTCCAAAATGGGAGAGAAAATCAGAATATCATCCAGGTAGACAACTACACAGGTGTACAACAGTTGTCAGAAGATGTCATTAACAAATTCTTGAAAGACAGCGGGAGTGTTGCAGAGACCAAAAGGCATGACAAGGTACTCAAAATGGCCGTCTCGAGTGTTAAAGGCTGTCTTCCATTGGTCACCTTCATGAATTCGAATAAGATTGATGCTCCCCTCAGATCCAACTTAGAGAAGATTTTGTCTCCCTGTAAACGATCAAAAAGTTCAGAAATCAAAGGCAAAGGGTAGTGATTCTTGATCGTAATCTTGTTTAAACCCCGATAGTCAATACAGGGATGCAGAGATCCATCCTTTTTTCCTACAAAGAAGAATCCAGCCCTGGCTGGAGTGGTGGACTTCCAGATGAAACCCTTTTGTAGGTTTTCTTGGATATAATTAGCCATAGCTTCCATCTCAGGTACTGACAGTGGGTAAATTCTTCCCCGGGGAGGAGATGTGCCAGGTTGAAGATCAAGGGGGCAATCATAGGGACAATGTGGTGGAAGAGACTCTGCCTGCTTCTCGCAAAACACATCAGAATAATTACGATAAGGAAGAGGTAGCCCCAACTTGATAGAAGAAGAGGGGGGCCATCTTAGGCTGGGAGGACTCCAGACAGTGTCCATGACAGTAAGTTCCCCAACGAGAAACCTCTCCAGTGTCCCAGTCAAGTTGCGGAGAGTGACGCTGAAGCCAAGGAAGAACAAGTTCAGAGGTACAATGAGGAAGCACAAAGAACTCCATCTTCTCCTTATCTAACGATCCCGCCTGCACGATGAGAGGTTCAGTGCGACACAGGACCGTACCCTTCAGGTTCTCTCCATTGATTGAAGATATATATAGAGGCTTGACAAGCCGAGACACATGGAGATTATGCTTTTGGTCCGAGGAAGTATCAATAAAATTTCCCATGGAGAAGCGGAGAAAGAAGTCTTCGTGGAGGTATAGACTTGAACAGGCATGGTCAAACATGGATAGGTACTATTCACACCCAGGGATGCCTCTCCTACGTGCCCTAGGTGCGAGCATTTCCCAGATTCTGTGGACGTATAGGACATTTTTCAAGGAATTGTTTCAAACTGGCGCAGTAGAGACACAAATTCTTCTCACAACGACGAGACCTCTCCTGTGAAGACAATCTAGTCCGCTCCACTTGCATAGGCTCCTCCACTGGCGTCATTGGAGAGAATGAAGCGGACGCTGGAACACAGGTGCAAGACGAGGAAACCAAAGGAAACCAGGAGTAGAGGAACAGAGCGAGCGTGGGTCGCAAGCGAGCACGCTCCACAGCGTGAGGTGAAGGTCCAGTGGAGGACGGGGCGGAAGGTAAGCGGCAGTCTGGGGTTCGCATGCAGGCGTGTCCCGCAATGCGAACTGCTGTATTGCCGGGAGCAGAGGACAGAGCCCTAACACTCTGAACCCTGCTGGGTTCCGTGTCAGGTCACGTGTGCCCCAGCGGAAGCATTATAGGCTTGCTGCAAACTACAGTCGTTGCCATAAATGTTGGCACCCCTGAAATTTTTTAAGAAAATAAAGTATTTCTTACAGAAAAGGATTGCAGTAACACATGTTTTGCTATACACGTTTATTCCCTTTGTGTGTATTGGAACTAAACCAAAATAGGAAGGAAAAAAGCTAATTAGACATAATGTCACACCAAACTCCAAAAATGGGCTGGACAAGATTATTGGCACCCTTAACTTAATCCTTAGGAAAAAATAACTGAAATCAGTCGCTTCCTATAACCATCAATAAGCTTCTTACACCTCTCAGCCGGAATGTTGGAAGAATCACAAATCACCAGGTCCAGATGGCATTCACCCCCATGTTCTATATTTTTAATATTCAGGGACTCTATAGTGACAGGGACTGTTCCCCAGGACTGGCGCATGGCAAATGTGGTGCCAATATTTAAAAAGGGAATTATATAAAACAACTTCCGTTATGAATGCCCGTTATGAAATCGTCAGTTTTACGGCTGGTACTAAATCCCTAACGGCTGTTAGAAAATCCCTAACGGCCGTTAGCTGTTTTAACCTGTTATCGCCCATTATTAATAACGGCCCTTGTTTTGTGATTGGTGAATGAAGGGGAGAAATAGTGCATGCACTAATTCTCCCGTTACTATCGCCCATCACAAAATAACGGCCGTTATTAATAACGAGCGATAACCGGTTAAAGCAGCTATTAGAAAAATCCCATAGACTATAATGGGATTTTCTAATGGCCGTTAGTGATTTAGTACCAGCCGTATAACTGCCGATTTCATAATGGGCGCTCATAACGGAAGTTATTTTATAATGTGAAAGCAGCCTAACAAGGGGGCATCCTCTGTGTTTAGAGGAAAGAAGGTTTCTAAACCAGCACAGACGGGGGTTCTTTACTGTAAGAGCAGTGAGACTGTGGAATTCTCTACCTCAGGAGGTGGTCATGGTGAATTCTGTAAAAGAGTTCAAAAAGGGGCTGGATGCATATTTGGAGAATAATAACATCGCTGGTTATATATACTAGATTTATAGGGACAGAAGGTTGAACCAGGGATTAATTCTGACAGCCATATTTGGAGTTGGGAAATAATTTTTACCTCTAGTATGAGGGTTTTTTGCCTTCCTCTGGATCAACTCAGTAGGGACTCAATAGGGTTATAGGTTGAACTTGATGGACTCTTTTTGATGAAGTCTTTTTTGAACCTTATGAACTATGTTACTATGTTACTCTTTCTTTGCAAACTGCTCCAGGTCTCTCTTATTGGAAGAACGTATTTTCCCAACAGCAATTTTAAGATCTCTCCACAGGTGTTCAATGGGATTTAGATCTGGACTCATTGCTGGCTACTTCAGAACTCTCCAGCACTTTGTTGCCAGCCATTTCTGGGTGCTTTTTGACATATGTTTGGGTTCATTGTCCAAGATCTCGGACACAAACCCAGCTTTCTTACACTGGGCTGTACAGTATGACCCAAAATCTGTTGGTAATCCTCAGATTTCATGATGCCTTGCACACATTCAAGGCACCCAGTGCCAGAGGCAGCAAAACAACCCCAAAACATCATTGAACCTCCACCATATTTCACTGTAGGTACTGTGTTCTTTTCTTTGTAGGCCTCATTCCATTTTTGGTAAACAGTAGAATGATGTGCTTTACCAAAAAGCTGTATCTTGGTCTCATCTGCCCACAAGACATTTTCCCAGAAGGATTTTGGCTTAATTAAGTTGATTTTAGTAAAATGTAGTCTTGCTTTTTTATGTCTCTGTGTCAGCAGTGGGGTCCTCCTGGGTCTCCTGCCATAGCGTTTCATTTCATTTAAATGTTGATGGATAGTTCGCGCTGACACTGATGCTCCCTGAGCCTGAAGGACAGCTTGAATATCTTTGGAACTTGTTTGGGGCTGCTTATCCACCATCCTGCATTGACACCTTTCCTCAATTTTTCTCTTCTGTCCACGCCCAGGGAGATTAGCTAAAGTGCCATGGGTTGCAAGCTTCTTGATAATGTTGCACAATGTGGACAAAGGCAAATCTAGATATCTGGAGATGGACTTGTAACTTTCAGATTGTTGATATTTTCCCCCAATTTTGGTTCTCAAGTCCTCAGACAATTCTCTTCTCCTCTTTCTGTTGTCCATGATTAATGGGACACACACAGACACACAATGCAAAGACTAAGTGAACCTCTCTCCTTTTTATCTGCTTTCAGGTGTGATTTTTATATTGCCCACACTTGTTACTTGCAAGGTGAGTTTAAAGGAGCATCACATGCTTGAAACAATATTATTTTTCCACAATTTTGAAAGGGTGCCAATAATTTTGTCCAGCCCATTTTTGGAGTTTGGTGTGACATTATGTCCAATTTTCTTTTTTTCCTCCCTTTTTTGGTTTATTTCCAATACACACAAAGAGAATAAACATGTGTATAGCAAAACATGTGTTAATGCAATCATTTTCTGTGAGATTTTCTTGAAAAATTTCAAGGGTGCCAACATTTATGTCCATGACTGTAAATAAATAAATAAATTAATTAATAAAATGTTTAAAAAAAACAACTGTTTTATAGGAGGGAGAGCCAAGGAGAAGGATTGACAAGGGACCCTTCAGCACCCAGAACCGACGGCGGAGGCCATGAAGTCGCCACTCATCCAGGACATTCATTTTTATGAACATGAGTCTGTCCACAGAGTATGTGGACAGACGGTCCGCTTGTCAGTGACCACCCCACCTGCTGCACTAAATGTGCGCTCAGACAGTAGGCTGAAGGTGGAGCAAGACAGTAACTCCGGAATATACTGAGCGAGCTAGCGGCAGGTGTCCAGTCTGGCAACCCAATACTCCATGGTGTCGTCGGTGCTCATGCTGTCGGAAGAACTAATGGAACCCATGTAGTCTGCCACCATACAGGCCAGCCGCTGGTGGTGACTGCTGCTGCTACTGGGTCGCGCAGGCTGGTAGAACAGCCTCATCTCCCCCATAACATCACCTGCTCGGCTGGTGCTGCTGGGTCCAGCCACCTGCTGGGTGAAATGGGCGGTGAGAACTGGAGGCTGGGGAGTTGCCTGCTCCAACCGGCTGATGAGACAGGACTGCAGTTCATTCATCCGGTCCTGCCTCCGGCTGGCTGGGATGGACTGCTCCAGTTTCCCCTTGCAGTGGGGATCTAAAAGGATGGTCAACCAATACTCATCCCTCACCTTAATGTCCCTGATCCCTCCTGAGGCATCGCAGCATGTGGGCAGGCATGGTGAAGAGGACAGCATGCTGTGACTCTTCATGGCTGCCTGGGACCATGACCTCTTGGTCCTCCTGCTGCTGCTGTGGCTGCTGCTCCCGGTGGGAGCTTCCCCACCCCTGGACTAACGGTGCCCCCAACACTGGCTCTCCCTCCTGACCAGGCGCAGACTCCTGGACATCAACAGACTCTTCCTCCTCCTCATGATGGGCCTGGTCTTGGTGGAGCAATGTTGCCTTCTCTTGCTCCACCAAGGCACTCTCCCCAGCCTCGAGCAGGCGATCTAGTGCCCTGTCCAGCCAGAACACTATGGTGAGCATGTCATTGAGGCTGACTGGCCATCTTGGTCACCTACTCGAATGGGGCCAACATGTGGCAGACCTGCTGTATCTGCCCCCACTCCAAATTAGTGATGTAGGGGAGTTGGTGTGATGGCCCTGGAGTGCCTTGTTCAAGCAGGTACTCACTGCTTGTCTCTGCTCCCACAACCTCTAGAGCATGTGGAGGGTGGAGTTCTACCGTGTCATGCTGTACACAATCAACCTGTGAGGGGGCAGGCTGTTGTTCCGCTGCAGTTTGGACAAGGACGTTGGGGAGTGTCAGAAGTGGCTGGCAATCCTCCGTACACTTTACACTATGTCACTCAACCTTGGATATGTGTGCAGGAACTTCTGTACCACAAGGTTGAGGACATGTGCCAGGCAGGGCACGTGGGTGAGACTGCCAGCATGGAGGGCAGCAAGTAGGTTGCTGCCATTGTCAAAGACAACCATACCTGCTTCTAGCCTGCGGAGTGTCAACCACTTCTGGACCTGAGCCTGTAGTGTGGCAGGAACATCAGATCCAGTGTGTACCTGTTCCCCTAAGCTCACAAGCTGGAGCACGGCCTGGCAGTGCACATGCCCCACACTTGCGTAGCTATGGGGAAGCTTGCTGGGGGGCTTAGCAGCCATGGAGACAGTGGCTTGCGGGAGAGCAGCAGTTGTCCCCTGTACACTCTGGGGCGGCACCACAAACTCAGATGCCGCCAATCCCTCCCTGGTGTCTCAGAGGGAAACCCAATGGGCAGTAAAACTAAGATATCCTCCCTGCCCATGTCTGCTGGTCCAACCATCTATTGTCAGATGCACCCTGTCGCTGACAGCGTGATGCAGCGACAGGGATACATTGTGCACAATGTGACGGTGGTCCTAGCGAAGAAATGGTGGCTGGGGACACGCCATCTGGGTTGGGGCTGCTCCAACATCTGCCTGAATGGATTGCTGTCCACAATTGAAGAGCAGCAGGTGTTAGGCGATAACCCTTGCCAGGAGCCCATTGAGTGAATGCACGCGTCTGTCCCCGGGGGGGGGGGGGGGGGGTAGGGCGCCGTGCATTCAAATGCGTCAGCAACCGAAAGCTGGCACCGGACGGCAGTGGAGGACATAGAGGAGGGTGCAGTGGAGGTAGAGGCCTGGCTGCCAGTATCAGTTCCTCTACGAGAGGGAGCAGGGTAGTGGAAATGCATGGGTGGAAGGGGTTGGGGTGTCTGCAGTACAGTGGCAGAAGCTGCTATCCCCTGCACACTGCTGGGGGTGCTGCTACCACCACCCCGCATCTGTTCCCACTCACGCCTGTGGTTGACTCTCAGGTGCTGGGTAAGGGAAGTGGTACCCAGCCGAGCCAAAGACCTCCCTCTCCTTACCCTGGCATGGCACAGCTGACAAATGCTGTGAGGTGCAAGGCATTGTGGTGGATGGGTGTTATGTGTCACCAGGGCTCCTGGCTTTGGTGAAGTAAGAGCCGGTATTTATTCAGTGTCTGTGCTGCGATGCAGTCTGACTCTGTGGCCGTAGTATGGCTGGAAGGCCAATCCGGGACGGCTCTTACTTGGAATGACAAAGTGCAGGGTGGGGGTCATTCCCCACAATCCAAGCCCCTTTTTGTTGGCCTTAAAGGCAACCTATTTCGGCAGCTGAGGGGGATTTGCTAGTTGAAGCTCACACAGCCAGAGAGAGCTGTATGTGGAGTTCTTCCCTGCGTTTGCTCCAAGGTTGGAAGCTGGTGAACAGTCTGCATGGAGGCCTGGAAAAGACTTGCTTGATGCCGCATGGCATGGACCCAGGTGGGAACAAACACCTAAGGAATATAGGTGGACTTTTGTTATGTTTTCCTTTGGCATACAGCAAACAGTCTTTATTTGCAGAACAAAGTGTGAATAAAACACTGAACTTTAATTTGAAAAGAAGTTTCCTTGCCTCTATACTGCAACCGCACCTATTTGCAAGAGCGAGTCATCACATTTGGTGGAGGATGCAGACAGGGCCGCCATCAGGGGGGTACTCCATACAGGTAGTACCCCAGTACGGGGCCCGTTGCCCAGGGGAGCCCGGGCTCTGTGACCGACTGCGCTCACTGCCCGCAGGAAGTAGACCCGCCTGGCCGGGTTAAGGGCCCGCCGCCGCTACTGAGGATCCGGGACACACATCCCAGATCCCCAGTAGACAGCGCTGCCTTCTCCTGTATGCGTGATACACGCACATACAGGCCGCAGTATTATGACTTGTTGCAATGCCTGCAAAAATGGCTGCAGTTGGAGGCGTTGAGACCCACTGCCATGCTGGACTGTCTCCTGGCCGATATGTTCTGGAGGGCCCTGTCTTACTCCCTCCATAGCTGGATTGGCCATGCGTCCCCTAGCAATACACTGGGGATGGTTGACTTAGTAGAGAGGTACGAGGCTACCGTGAAATAGCGGAAGGGGGCGGTTAAACCCAGGAGGTCCCCACCCTTGCCCAGGTGGCTGGAAAGCCCTAAATGTCACCGGGAGGTGTTCCCCAAAGGCCCCACCCCGTTGCTGTGTTGGGGGTGTAAGGAACCGGGACATGTTAGGGCTAATTGTCCCCAGCGGGAAGAGGCTTTGGACACTTACTATGCACTCTGCCCGCCCCTGTATGCCCAGAGACTGTGTGCCACCAGTGTCCCCAGGGCAGAGGACTCTGATCACCTCTGCCAAGTAAAGGTGGGAGACAGTGTCGTTGTGGCATTAATAGACTCGGGAAGTATGGTAACTCTAGTGAGGTCCAATCTGGTGCCACCCTCCGAGTACAAGGGACGACAGGCTGGAGTGTTGTGTATACATGGAGACATAAAATACTATCCAACTGCCTTGGTGACTTTGTAAACAGCAACTGGCTGCTGGACTCATGAGGTGGTCGTTGCCACGAAGTTACCGTATGAACTAATAGTTGGGAGAGACTTTTCAGGGTTCATGTCTCTGTGGCCCCAGACAAGAGTTCCCCAGACCTGTGAGGCAGGGGTGTCCCCAATAGACTGGCTCTACTGAGGGGTGACCCCGGAATCCTGGGAACCTGAGTCAGAAGCAACAGCAGTTGGGGTGACTACCACTACGGTGGAGGAGGAGGTGGAGACTCCACTGAGGGTAATGGTAGGAGATGTGGAGGATCTGTCGTCAGGGCCAGAGTTGGCAGACCTCAATGTTACAGGAGAAAATTTCGGTACAGCACAGCACCAGGACCCGACTCTATCTCGGGCCTGGGAATATGTATTAATTGTCGAAGGTGCACCACAACAACAGGGAGCTGAGACTGAGACTATATACCCTCGTTTTGTGGTCCCCCAAGGGATGCTGTACCAGGTAAACCAAATTCAGGGTGAGAATGTGGAACAACTGGATGTCCCTAAAGCATAATGGAGGCTGGTGTTAGAGTTAGCCAATCAGCATGTTTTAGGGGGGCATCTAGGCCAACAGAAGATGCAGGACCGAATTTTGCAGTGTTTTTACTGGCCCAGTGGGTATAAAGAGGTGGAAAGGTATTGTGAATCTTGCCCAACCTGCCAAATCACTAGCCCCCAGCCACATTACCGTAGTCCCCTGGTCCCTCTCCCGATTATCGAGGTCCCATTTGAACGGATCGCCATGGACCCGGTTGGCCCATTGCCGAAATCCGCTAGGGGGCACCAACACATACTGGTAGTCCTGGACTATGCGACTCGGTATCCTGAGGAACTACCTCTGTGACATACCTCGGCCAAACTTATAGCTAATGAGCTAATGGAGTTGTTTTCCCGAGTGGGTTTACCTAAAGAGGTATTGACTAACAAGGGCACCCCATTTATGTCATTGAGGAATCAAAAAGTGAGTGGGCCAGTCCGATAGTCTTAATTCCCAAGCCAGCTGGTACATTACGGTTCTGTAATGATTCTGTAAGAACTGATTATATGGGGAAACAATTAGCCGCAGAGAGGGGCCTACAAGTATATGGGGGCAAATTGCCCCCATCTAATTCAAACTTTATGGGGGCCTATAACAACTTTATGGGGGCAACTTGAACAGATGGGCGTACCCAAATTATATGGGGGCCCCATAAAGTTTGGGTAGGCCCCTCTTTTAATAGTTACCCCCATATAGTTTGGGTAGGCCCCTCTGTTAATAGTTGCCTCCATAATGGGGGGCAACTATTAACAGAGAGGCTTACCCAAACAATATGGAAAAAAAACAACCAACTAAAATATAGCTTATATTGCATAACCCCTTAAATGGGCACTGTCACCAACTTTATTTTTTGATATGTTGTAGTACTTATGTACTACGCCGCATGTAACTAATATGCTGTAGTACTTATGTACTACGCCGCATGTAACTAATAGTTTATCTACACAGGGTGGCTCCAGCTGTTTCAATACTACAACTGCCAGCATGCCCTGACAGCCAATAGATGTCAGGGCAAGCTGGGAGTTGTAGTGATGAAACAGCTGGAGGCACCCTGTGTAGATGAACTAAGGGCGGAAGTCCCCCCCAGCAGACATCAGTGACATGGTGCCTGCTGGGGAAGTCTGCCTGGTAGTGAGCACACTGCCAGGCAGACAAAAAGCATTTTTTAAATATAGTAAAAATAAAAATTAAAAGCAGGGAGGGTGTTAGGGATAGATTGGCAAAAGGCAGGGACAGAAAAAAAAAATAGGATGGTGGGAGCTACCCTTTAACCCCTTAAGGACCAAGGACGTACCAGTACATCCTTGGTCCTGCTTTCCTGATATAACGCAGGGTTACACAGTAACCCCGGGTCATATCACGGCGGGCCCCGCGTCATAGTGAAGCCGGGACCCACCTCTAATAGCGCGCAGCGCCGATCGCGGCGCGCTATTAACCCTTTAGCCGCGCGCTCAGAGCTGAGCTGCGCAGCTAAAAGTGAAAGTGAAAGTTGCCGGCTAGCTCAGTCGGACTGTTCAGGATAGCCGCGGCTAATCACGGCAGCCCGAACAGCTTACAGGACAGCGGGAGGGCCCCTACCTGTCCCATCGCCGAATGACTGCTCAGTGCCTGAGATCCAGGCATGAGCAGTCATGCGGCAGAATCGTCGATCAATGGTTTCCTATGAGAAACCAGTGATCAATGATGAAGATCAGTGTGTGCAGTGTTATAGGTCCCTATGGGACCTATAACACTGCAAAAAAAAAGTGAAAAAAAAAGTGAATAAAGATCATTTAACTCCTCCCCTATTAAAAGTTTGAATCACCCCCCTTTTCCAATAAAAAAAAAACCACAGTGTAAATAAAAATAAACATATATGGTATCACCGCATGCGGAAATGTCCGAATTATAAAAATATATCATTAATTAAACCGCTCAGTCAATGGCATGCGCGCAAAAAAATTCCAAAGTCCAAAATAGTGCATTTTTGGTCACTTTTTATTTCATTTAATCAATAAGTCCCATCAATGCAAAAATGGTACCGTTAAAAACTTCAGATCACGGTGCAAAAAATGAGCCCTCATACCGCCCCATACACGGAAAAATAAAAAAGTTATAGGGGTCAGAAGATGACAATTTTAAACGTATTAATTTTCCTGCATGTAGTTATGATTTTTTCCAGAAGTCCGAAAAAATCAAACCTATATAAGTAGGGTATCATTTTAATCGTATGGACATACAGAATAAAGATAAGGTGTAATTTTTACCGAAAAATGTATTACGTAGGAACGTAAGCCCCCAAAAGTTACAAAACTGCATTTTTTTTCAATTTTGTCGCACAATGATTTTTTTTTCCGTTTCACCATAGATTTTTGGGCAAAATGACTGACGTCATTACAAAGTAGAATTGGTGGCGCAAAAAATAAGCCATAATATGGATTTTTAGGTGCAAAATTGAAAGAGTTATGATTTTTTAAATGCAAGGAGCAAAAAACGAAAATGCAAAAACGGAAAAACCCCCGGTCCTTAAGGGGTTAAGGACGCCAGGCGTAAATGTACACCCTGCAACCGCTTCTGCAGTTTGAAGCACACTCAGGAGCTGAGCGTGCTTCATACCTGGTGGGTCCCGTCTGTATATTAACAGCTAGGACCCATGGCTAGTGCCGGTCATTGCTGATTGGGCAGATGTCCGGCATTAACCCTTTAGATGCCACAATCAAAGTTGATCATGGCATCGGCATACAGTAAATTATGGAGCGCCAATAACAATAATCAATGCTGTGCTATAGCAGACTCTTTTGGCACAGCAATCTTCAGTATATGCAATCACATCATACAAAAAAAATTGTGAAAAAGTGTTTTTTGTTTAAAAGGTATTAAATGTGATAAGCCCCATCCCTAATAAAAGTTTGAATCACCCTCCTTTCCCCTTTTTGTAATAAAATTATATAAATAAAACCAAACATAAACATTAGTTGATATCGCTGCGTGCGTAAATGTCCTAAGTCCAGAATTGCGTATTTTTGCCCACATCATAAACCATAAAAAAATTATATAAAGTGAGTCCCATCAAAATATAAATGGTACTGATAAAAATAACAGATCACGGAGCAAATAAATTAGCCCCATACATCCCAGTATATGGAAATAAAGTTTATGGGGGTCAGAAGATGACAATTTTAAGCATACTAATTTTTGTACTTAAAATCATATGGGGGAGATTTATCAAAACCTGTGCAAAGAAAAAGTTGACCTGTTGCCCATAGCAACCAGATTAGTTTTTTTTTAGAGGCCATTTTAAAAATAAAAACACTGATTGGTTGCTATGGGAAACTGCACGACTCTTCCTCTGCAAAGGTTTTGATAAATCTCCCTCATATTTTTTTAAAGTAGTAAATATCATTTTAATCATATGGGACTACAGAATAAAGATAATGGCCCTTATTTACTAAGAGTGGAGTGTAGGTTTCTTTGTGGTTTTTAATTCCCTACAAATTATTTTCCACGGTATTTACTAAGGTTTCCCTACACTTTGCTTTTTTTACACATGCTCTGATCTGTCGGGTTTTTCTCGGCTCAATTCCACCACATTTTATGTGGAAACCTTAGTAAATATGTTGGGTTTTTGTGAAAATGTCGGGAACACCCCCCTTTTCAGAGACCACTCCCCCTTTTCCGGCTGCCACGCCCCTCGGTTTTCTTAGCAAAATGGAGAGTTAGTCAGGATTTTTTCAATTCTGGCACAAATTCTGGCGCACAATCTGGCGCAGACAGAATTTCTGGCACAATGCGACAGAATCTCCCTGGTGACCTGTGTACCGTTTCCCTTGGGTGCCTACCTTCCTTGTCACTGCTGCTGTGAACCAACAAAGGAGGTGGCACCCACTCTGGGTCACCCTCCTCTTCACCCCTGATATGTCAGACCCAGGGCTAAACTGTGGTGGACTGAGGGGAACAGTAAGACGTGGAGCCCCTGACCTGGCTTCCGCTGTCCCCTCGCTGACGCCTGGGTGTGACTAGGTGTGGGGGTTCATTGGCTAAAACCATCTGCACCAGTTGGAACGGGATGTCACTGGGGTACTGACAGCTGTTAACCCCTCCTCCTCCATACTTTTCAAAAGGTCCTGAGCATCAGCACTGAAATCCAGTTCAGCCTGATGCATGACCTTCCCCAAGAGGTCCCTCTCACTGTCGCTGTCAAACAGGAGGAGGCTAGATTCTTGGGGACTGGGGTATGGTCATACAGGAACTGGAGTTCTGACGCTTGGAGCCGGGGCAGAGGAATCTGGGGCACTGGCTTGTTCACAATTACTTATAGATCACCATAGTGATCCAAAAAGACCCTGTGTCCCATATATAACACTTTGTACTTTATTAATTAACTTCATACTTAGAACAAACAGATTAAAATTCCAGTGCCAATCTCTCCATGTGGTGAACGCAAGAGATGCCAACATGGCTATCTGAAACTGATTATATAAATGGTGCATGCACCTGCAGTGTGCGATGCTAATGGAGACAGCACTGTATTTCAAATCAATTCTCAGCCCCCCCCCCCCCCAACATGTTTCGCTGCAAGACGCAGCTGTCAAGAGGACAACGGGCACTGAGTTAAAAACGCCAAACCGGGGGTTTATAAAACCTCCCTCCATGACATCACCAAGCCGGATTTACCGACAGCGGATTGTCTGATACGCTATCATGCCTATCACTACACTATCCTTTCAGATTGATAGAGCAAACCACCTATCATAACACTATGCTTCTAGATTGATGTTCTAATCCACCTATCATTTCGCTGACACATTGGCCAATCAGTGGCCCCACACTATATACATTCACATCCATTTAGGAGACTACGTCAGTGACTGTGGGAGAAAGGAGGCAAAGCTATGCAGGGAAGGGGGCGTGGCCATGTGATGGAAGGGGGCATGGCCTTGATGAAAGGTATCCCCCTTCACTACTCATATATTATCTTCATACTTTTATGCACCTACCCTTAAGGACTGTTCACCTTTATTGTATTTACTTGTAGATGTTTTTTTTATTAAACCCAGAAAATACAGGTAACTTGGCTTAAAAAGGCTTATTCCACAGAGACTTATGTTAGAGAGTACCTGTCATAAAACCATATTTTCTAAACTAACTCAGATTACATTCCCTAACTACTTCTAATACCCCTTCTGCCCTTAAACATTTTTTCTGAGCTTTAAAAAGCTTTGTGTCATGCCTTTCCCCTTGCTCACATTGTGTAACCTCCAAGCAGGAGAAAATGGGCATTCCCCAGCAGGCGCGATGTCCTGCGACAGCTGTGCCTCACCATGGCCCGCATGCACTCCCTGAGTTTGCAAAGTCGGGAGGAGACCAAACTAACTGTTTGACTTGTGGCAGGGAACAGAACAGAGCCACAGAGTGGCCGTTTTTTTCCAGGGCTGTGGAGTCCGATTAAATTTTGGGTACCTGGAGTCGAAGTCGGCAAACAATGCACCGACTCCGACTCCTACTAAATTTAGATTGGAATAAAAAAAAGCAAGTTTAAATGTCCCAATTCACAAAAAGTAATAATTAATGATTTCTCTACTGTAAGAATAAAGACCAATGAATGCAGTGCCTCACGTAACCGCAAAACGAACACATTAAGTGACCGTGAAGAAGCATGCTTTTCATGTGCTTCACTATATGGCACGCAATGCACAATTAGGAGCGGCAATACTTATACTTTCCATAGTGTTGTGTTCTGCTGTTACAGGAAACCCTTGGGTGACCTAGCCTCTCACTGATGAGGGATTAAGTAAATATTTTTTTTGCAGGACAAGAGACACTTGTATAAGTGAAGGGAATGGAGGGTCAATAGTTCAAGACTGAAGCTGTAAACCATTGGAAAAACTTCTGCCATTCAGCTAAGGCTATAAAAACTTGTAAACTCTGATTGTTATCTAAAACTTTAAACATGACTATGGAATTCTACTAGGAAATCATGTTTTATAATAAATGCCCCTTCCTGGATCCTCCCACTGCCCTATCTTCAGCAGCAGATCAGCACACAAAAAGGAGAAGGCAGCAGCTTCTGCCCAACTACCTCTCTCTGCTAGAAGAGCTTAGAAGAACTTGATGGAACAGCTTCTTGGATTCAACTGTAAGTGTTTATAAATACATTCACATATTAATACAGAGGAGTCGGAGTCGGGGAGTCGGAAGTACAAAAAACTGTGGAGTCGGAGTCGGAACATTTATCTACCGACTTCACAGCCCTGGTTTTTTCAATCACATTAAAAACATATAAAGGTTAAGAATTTTAACAGCAAGTAAATAGCAAATTGTCTTATAATTGCATTGGGAACAATATATTAAAAGTTTAGTTTGGTGACAGGTACTCTTTAACCCCTTAAGGACCCGGGCTTTTTCCGTTTTTTCATTTTAAATTTTTCCTCCTTTACTTTAAAAAATCATAACTTTTTAAAATTTTCACCTAAAATTCTATATGATGGCTTATTTTTTGCATCACTAATTCTACTTTGTAATGACATTAGTCATTTTATCCCAAAAATTACAGTGAAACGGGAAAAAAATCAATGTGCGACAAAATTGATGAAAAAACACTATTTTGTAAGTTTTGGGGGCTTCCGTTTTTACGCAGTACATTTTTCGGCTAAAATTATACCTTATCTTTATTCTGTAGGTCCATACGGTTAAAATGATATCCTACTTGTTTAGGTTTGATTTTGTATCACTTCAGAATAAAATCATGAATACATGCAGGAAAATTTATACATTTAAAATGGTCATCTTCTGACACCTATAACTTTTTTATTTTTCTGCCTTCAGGGTGCTATCAGGGCTCATTTTTTGCACCGTGATCTGAAGTTTTTAGCGGTACCATTTTTGTTCTGATCAGACTTTTTGATCGCGCTATTTTGGACTATATAAATTTATAACATTGCATTAACTGATCTTTAACACTGATTGATCCATCTCCATAGTAATGGATCAATCAGTGTTTTCGGCGATTGAATGCTCAAGCCTGGATCTCAGGCTTGAAGCATTCATTTGGCAATCGGACAGCGCAGGAGAAGGTAAGAAGACCTCCTCCTGTGCTACAGCTATTAGAGGCGGGTCCCGACTTCACTATGACGCCGGGCCCGCCACGATATGATGCGGGGTCACCGTGTGTCAATCAATGTTGCTTCCTGAGTGGACAGTGTGATTTCACAGAAGTGTGATTGACTTGGAGTTACATTGTGTTGTTTAAGTGTTCCCTTTATTTTTTTGAGCAGTGTATTTGTGACAGCTTCATGAGCTCAGTAGTTCAACAGTGAGTTATTTTGTGCTCTGCTTACTGGTCAGCTTTCTCTGCAAGATGGCAACCACAATGCAGTGCTTATGGTTTTATCAGTCTCTTAAACCCACTCCTATGCTGTCTCCTGGTTGGCCTGGGAGCTGTATGCCAGCAATGATTGGCTAATCTGCGGTCATGGGATATTGCTGCTAGCTGCAAAGTACGTTGCGCTACCCTGATACGTTACGTTATATCAGAGCTTCTACTTTCTTATCCTAAGCTAACATGGTGCCAAAATGACATGTGTTCCTCACTCCTTCTCCTATGATAGCGCCATTGCCAGGCTCACGTAAGCCAAGCCTGGCAAAGTCCTTATTTTTTCCAAAGTTCTGAGCATAATGCAGATATACTGGTCTATACTTCTGCCTGATTCTTTTCAAGGCAGTCTTTGTGACTTCTGTAGATACTTACCTAACATCAAAGAATTTCAGAACCCTGCAGATGGAAATACATATGAAATCAGGCAAATTATCATCTGTACCACCAAAACTATACCTAGTACAATGTGGTTGCCCAAATAATTATGTGAGCAAGACGACCAAGGAGTTACATTTCTAAGTACTATCTGGACTAATAACCATACACATAATTAGCATTGCAAAAATAATCCAGATGGATTTTCAGGCTCAATAGCAGAAGTCCATATGGTTTAAATGAAGGTTTTTCTGCATTTCTTAAAGGGGTTCTCCGGTACCACAGCTTTATAGTTATCTAGTGTGTTTGTATCGAGTTGAGCACTTTTGTAATTCACATGTTATACATCTGTCCACAGCATGTCTGTTTTTTATTGACCTCTTTTCTCTTTTCAATAGTTTTTCTGGTTGCTTTTGATTGTCGTGCACACTTGTGGTCATGTTTGTTCACTGTTGTGGACAAGACATCTGTGCTGCAGGTGTTGCTGTTTTTTATTTCTCCTGAAATGCTTTCGCCCCTTTAAACCCCCCCGTAATGAATATTCATTTGAATTGTTGTTGTTGGGATTGTTTGGGAGTTTCGTTCTCTCCCTTCCTTTTTCACACAACACAAGATGACAGCAGGAGGATGGATGTCTCCTCCCACTGTCAGGCAGCCCTGTGCCCGTGGCTCACAGCACAAGATGACAGCGGGAGGATGGATGTCTCCTCCCGCTGTCAGGCAGCCCTGCGTCCACGGCTTACAGTACAAAATGACAGTGGGAGGATGGATGTCTCCTCCTGCTGTCAGACAGCCCTGCGCCCGCAGCTCACAGTGTACTGAATACTGTATACAATACTGAATACAAGCACTGCGGCTCACTCTGGCTTTCTGCTCTGCAGCACCCGCAGCTCACTGACTTTCAGCGCTTGCAGTGAGAGATGACAGCTTGCAGTGGGAGGTGAATCAGAGCAGGGCCCACGGGTCACATACGATTAGTTCCCCGATGTGGGAACAGCGGCTAACAATTCATTCATTCCCTGTTCTGGGGACTGCGGGATGAGTGCGCCCACAGGGGGAATCATGATAGCGCTGCGACTAACATGTTACTAATTTCCCCGCCATGGGGACCGTGCACCCGCGGGGGGAATCATGATAGTCGATTTCCCCTCCCCAGGGCGCATGGTCCCCATGGCGGGAAGGGGTTACATGTCAGCCACAGAGCTGATACAGGGTATTCAATACACTGTGAGTTGCAGGCGCAGGGCTGGCTGACAGCTGGAAGAGACATCCATCCTCCCGCTGTCATCTTGTACTGTGAACCGCGGGGGCAGGGCTGCCTGACAGCAGGAGGAGACACAGTAAGACAGCAAGGACAAATCTGATAGGTTACAGCCAAGCACAGTAACAGACGCTGACTGGCCAACATTCTGGTCATGTGTCACGGACACAGATGATTGGGCTGACAATGTGCTTACATCCAGACCAGATAGAAAAAAAAGAGGCAAAGTATACTAATGAGCAGGGCGGTGAAAAGGGATGCTAAAGTGGAGAAAAAAAAAGCTGGCCACAAACAGGGCAACGTAACGTAAAACAAATTGGGCAAGGCACTGAAAGAGGAGACAGGCTACGAGGCATGCTGGGAGCTGTAGTTTCTAAAACAAAGGCAAAACGGAAATAGATGCTACACTACATGGACACACTTGTGCAAAGAAAGGAAATGAAAAGAAAGACAAACAAAGAGAAAGCACGAGACCACAGACAAGAAGAACACCCACCTGCAAGGGTGAGTAGAAGCTGAAAAAACACATTGGCCACTGGAATACCCCTTTAAAGGGTACCTCTCATCAAATAAACTTTTGATATATTTTAGATTAATGAATGTTGAATAACTTTCCAATAGCATGTTAATTAAAAATATGCTTCTTTCTATTCTTCTTTCGATCAGTCCTGTCAGCAAGCATTTCTGACTCATGCTGGAGTCCTAAACACTCAGAGCTGCCAGCCTGCTTTGTTCACAGCCAAACAGGCTGTGAACAAAGCAGGCTGGCAGCTCTGAGTGTTCTCCTTTGTGAACAAAGCAGACTGGCAGCTTGTAGTGTTTAGGACTCCAGCATGAGTCGGAAATGCTTGCTGCCAGGACTGGTAGGGAGACCCCTAGTGGTCATTTCTTCAAAGTGGAAAATTAAATAGAAAGAAGCATATTTTTTTAATAACATGCAATTGTGAAGTTATTCTGCATACATTAATCTATAATATATCAAAAGTTTTTTTGATGAGAGGTACCCTTTAAGACTATTTTGACAGTGGAAAATAATAATTGATGTATGTAAAATGTATTATTAATGATTTTTTTTAAATATTAGTAATGAATATTTACTGTGTATCCTTTTTGTGGATTAAGTACCGCATTTATCGGGGTATACCACGCACCGGCCTATAACACGCACTCTCATTTTACCAAGGATATTTGGGTAAAAAAAAGTTTTTTACCCAAATATCCTTGGTAAAATGAGGGTGCGTGTGTGTGCATTTGTATACCCCGATACACCCCCAGGAAAGGCAGGGGGAGAGAGGCTGTCGCTGCCCGCTTCTCTCCCCCTGCCTTTCCTGGGGTCTAGAGCCCTGCTGCCGCCACTTCTGTCTCGCTGGCTATCTGCGCCGCTGCCCGTTCTCTCCCCCTGACTATCGGTGCCGCTGCCCGTTCTCTCCGCCTGACTATCGGTGCCGGCGCCCCATTGCCGGCGCTGATAGCCAGGGGGAGAGAAGCGGCGCCCGCAATGGGGCAGCGGCATCTACAGACAGGGGGAGAGAAGGGGCAGCGGCACCCATTGTCGGCGCCGCTGCCCCGTTGCCTCCCCCATCCCCGGTTGTATAATTACCTGTTGCCGTGGTCGGGTCCGTGCTGCTTCAGGCCTCCGGTGTGCGTCCCATGCGTCGTTGCTATGCACTGCAAGGCGCGGCGCAATGACGAGTGACGTCATTGCACCGTGCAGCGCATAGCAACGACGCAGGGGACGCCACACCGGAGGCCTGAAGCAGCGCGGACCCGACCCCGGCAACAGGTAATTATACAACCGAGGATGGGGGAGGCAACGGGGCAGCGGCGCCGGCAATGGGTGCCGCTGCCCCTTCTCTCCCCCTGTCTGTCGGCGTCGCTGCCCCATTGCCAGCGCCGCTTCTCTCCCCCTGGCTATCGGCACCGGCAATGGGGCGCTGGCACCGATAGTCAGGGGGAGAGAACGGGCAGCGGCACCGATAGCCAGGGGGAGAGAACGGGCAGCGGCACCGATAGCCAGGGGGAGAGAAGGGCCGGCAGCAGGGCTCTAGACCCCAGGACAGGCAGGGGCAGAGAAGCCAGCAGCGCTGGTGGTCTCTGCACCTGCAAAGCCGCTGCAGTTCATTGATTTAAAGCGCCCGCTTTAAATCATTGAACTTCAGCGGCTTATCGGCGTATAACACGCAGGTAGACTTTAGGCTAAATATTTTAGCCTAAAAAGTGTGTGTTATACGCCGATAAATACAGTATTTTTTTTATCGGTAAAAGCCTTATGTAATATATATATATATATATATATATATATATATATATATATATATACACAAAAAAGGAAGGAGAAGCAGCACTCTCAAAAAAAAAAAAAAAAAGGGATTCAAGTATGTGGGTGCAAGCGGTCTCAAGGACCCCAGTCCTGGGCCCAAAAATGCAGACAAAAGGAACGGCTACAGCACAGCAAAGTATCCAAAGTACAAAAAAGTGATTTATTCCGACTAAAAATAGGACAACGTTTCTGTGGTCTCACACCACTTAAGAAAGGTGGTGTGAGACCACAGAAACGTTGTCCTATTTTTAGCTGGAATAAATCACTTTTTTGCACTTTGGATACTTTGGTGTGCTGCCGCCGTTATATATACATATATATATATATTTTTTTTTATTTGTATTTTAATTTTTTTTTGCAGTATTGTATTTTATAACATATTAGTAGGTTAATAGAATCTTTTGTATTTATATTGGTCAGCAGATGATCCTTTAAGGTAAATAATGACAGGTATATATGATAAATAATTACATAAAATCAGAGGCGTACTCCATATAGGGGGAGCATAGTATCTAATTCTAACACATATAGTGGGCACAGGATCTTATCCATGTAGGGGGAGAATAGTATCTAATTCTGATCCATATGAGTGAGCATAGTACCTAATTCCTATGGAAAGTTCACAACATTTAATCCATATGAGGATGTAACAGAGTAACTAATCCAAACGGGGGGGGGGGGGCAGAGTATGTAGTCCATACATTAATCCATATGAATTAGGTACTGTGCCCCCACTCATCTAGATTAGATACTGAAAGTGCCCCCCCCCCCCACCTTGTAGTTGTAGTTTTGCAACAGCTAGAGATCCACGGATTATTGGACATTGTCACCCATCATCACTGCAGAACTGACTACAGCTTTGATGGGACAGTCAAGAGAATACACAATGATATTAATGACCTGAGTGGTGTCTTCGCTGTTGCCATTTTCTTCATCTGATCAAGGCACCAAGACTTTTTCCAGCTCCATCTTCTCTGCAGAGTCTGACGCTCAGACATCACTGGCTCCTCACTTTGTAAGCAGATCCTTGTTCTCGACAGATGACAATAATCATTCTAACCCTGCCAAATACTGTTCCTTTTGAATATAATACTGCCAGAAGCTGTGCCTCCTAAATATAGTACTGTCACACACTGTTTCTTCTCAGTTCATCTGTATCCTACCCCTGTACTGTTCACCAGGCTCCTCTGTCCCACCCAGACCCCACAGGGTCTATTCACACAGCGAAATTTCCACCAGTGGATTTCCACTGGCAGAATTCAGCCTGAAATTAAAGCACAATACACTTCCGCACACCCGTTGACACTTCGAAATTTCAAAATTTCAATTCGAAAGTGTCAATGGGAGTGCGGAATTACAAAAAAAGTGTATTGGGCCTTCATTTCAGGCGGAATTCCACCAGCAGAATTCCGCCAGCATAAATTCCAGCGTGTGAATAGACCCTTAGTCTTTCTCCCAGCTCCTCTGCCCCCCTCCCTAGATCCCAAATCCTCTCCAAGCTCCTCTCCCCCCTACCCGGCCCCTAAGGCTATGTTTACATGGCGGAATATCTGCGGAATGTCTACTCAGAAATGAGGATTCCACTCTTTCTGTGGATTCCGCTTGGAAATGCTTTGCAGTCTATGAAACGGCAATGCATTTCCGAGGGGAATCCACAGAAAAACTAGGTATGTCTATTCTTTCTGGTAGATTCCTGTGGAATGAAGATAATATATTCCTGTGGGATGAAAGTATTAGCGCCAAGCGCTTTTTGCAATACCACGCAATTACAATGTATTCTCACTGTGCCTTCTATGAAGGCTCCTTCTGTCCTTTCCGTCCGGAAATTGATAATTCCTACAGAAGGAAACCGCTCCTGGAGGGCCCAGTGGTGCTCTAACAGTTACCCTGTAGGCCTCAAACAAAATGCCTAGACACTGCCTGGTTAAGCCTCTTTCACACTGCTGTTTAGATACGGCATTGTGATGTCCGTCGGGGAAGTCGGGGAGAATAGCGGGAGGAAAAATACATCATGCAACATTTTTTCCTCCCGCTACTCCCGTCGAAAAACAACGCATTTCGAATCCCGCTTGAGTCATACAACTATTGAAAAAGAAGCCAAGTGAGCAGCGGGTACTCCAGGGTAGTTGTGAGAGCACCATAGGACCCTCCAGGAGCTCAGAGCTACCCTTTCATTCCATAGGAATGATTAACTTCTTTTAAAGGAACAGACAGAAGGAGCCATCATAAAAGACACACTGAGAATACATTGTAATTGCCTTTGATTGCAAAAAGCGCTTGTCGCTAAAACTTTCATCCCACAGGAATATATTATCTTCATTCCACAGGAACCTACCATATTTTGTATGTAAACGGCTGGAAGGGCCTTGCAGCTAAACATACAAAAATGTATAATTTTATACATTTTATACAATTTTATAACAAATAGCAATTTTAATAAATCATTTCCCTTTTAACTTCACTTAACGTGACTGGTTATGTCTATCTTTTTCCACATTTCTTCCCCACCTTATATTTCATATAATCTTTCAGATATTAGTTTGATATGTATTTCCATACTGGTTATCTTTTTTTATCACATCTTTATTACACCATAAACTCATAGAAAAGACCTCACTAGAGGACAAAAATCATTTTTCTCTTGAATGTTTTGTCTAAGCTGCATAGAATATACCCCTTTTTACCAGTCCTCTTCAGGTCTTAACCTCTTAAGGACTTAGCCCATTTTCACCTTAAGGACTTATTATAACTACATGCACCAAAATCTTCATCTTCTGACCCCTATAACTTTTTTATTTTTCAGAATACGGGGCTTTATGCGGGCCCATTTTTGGCATCGTGGTCTATAGATTTTATCGGTATCATTTTTGTTTTGATGGGACTTATTGATTGCTTTTTATAATTTTTTGGTGGTATATGAAGTGACTAAAAATGTACAATTTTTGACTATGGTATTTTTTTACGTGTACGCCATGGACCATGTGGTTTAGCTAACCTTATATTTTAATAGTTCAGACTTTTATGAACGCGGCGATACCACATATGATTTTTTTTTTTACATTATTTTATTTAACCCATTAAGGACCGGGGGGGTTTCTGTTTTTGCATTTTCATTTTTTGCTCATAACTCTTTCAATTTTGCACCAAAAAATCCATATGAGGGCTTATTTTTTGTGCCACCAATTCTACTTTGTAATGACGTCAGTCATTTTGCCCAAAAATCTACGGTAAAATGGAAAAAAAATCATTGTGAGACAAAATTGAAAAAAAACCGCAGTTTTGTAACTTTTGGGGGCTTCCGTAGTAAATTTTTCAGTAAAAAGGACACCTTATCTTTATTCTGTAGGTTCATACGATTAAAATGATACCCTACTTATATAGTTTTGATTTTGTCGTACTTCTGGAAAAAAACATAACTTCATGCAGGAAAATTTATACGTTTAAAATTGTCATTTCTGACCCCTATAACTTTTTTATTTTTCCGCGTATGGGGCGGTATGAGGGCTCATTTTTTGCGCCGTGATCTGAAGTTTTTAACGGTACAATTTTTGCATTGATGGGACTTATTGATCGCTTTTTATTCATTTTTTCATGATATAAAAAGTGACCAAAAATGCACTATTTTGGACTTTGGAATTTTTTTGCGCATACGCCATTGACCGTGAGATTTAATTAATGATATATTTTTATAATTCGGACATTTCCGCACGCGGCGATACCATATATGTTTATTTTTATTTTTATTTACACTGTGTTTTTTCTTTTATGGGAAAAGGGGGGTGATTCAAACTTTTTTTTTGCAGCGTTATAGCTCCCATAGGGACCTATAACACTGCACATACTGATCTTTTACATTGATCACTGGTTTCTCATAAGAAACCAGTGATCGATGATTCTGCCGCTTGACTACTCATACCTGGTTCTCAGGCACTGAGCAGTCATTCGGCGATCGGACAGCGAGGAGGCAGGTAGGGACCCTCCTGCTGTCCTGTAAGCTGTTCGGGATGCCGCGATTTCGCCGCGGCTATCCCGAACAGCCCACTGAGCTAACCGGCATACTTTCACTTTCACTTTAGACATAGCGTTCAACTTTGAACGCTGCCTCTAAAGGGTTAATAGCGCGCGGCACCGCGATCAATGCCGCGCGCTATTAGCCACGGGTCCCGGCCTCTGTTAGAGGCCGGGCCCGACCCGCTATGAGGCGGGGCCACGCCGTTGCCCCGCGTTATAGATCGGGAGCGGACACATGACGTTCCAGTATGTCATGTGTCCTTAAGGTGTTAAAAAATGGTAAAGGGGGGCATTTATTAACTTTATTTATTTATTTTTTACACCTTTAACTTTTTTTTTTAGCCCTATAGGGGGCTATACACCACCCCCCCCCTGCGCGCGATCAGGCATTTTATACCCTATACTTTGGATAGGGGATAAGATGTCTAGCAGCGGAGTGCCCCTTTAAACCCCTCCATATTGTTGAGCTATCTATTTCTCTATAACTATAATAAACACATCTATCACACATACATATATCACATCTATCATACATACGCACATCTATCATACGCACACACACACAACATAGATATGCACACACATCATACATACAAACACACACATCATGCTACACACACGCACATTTCCCCTCATCTCCCCCCCCATTCTTGGTCTACTCCCCCCCCCTTTGCCCCATCCTTGTTCTACTCATCCACCTCCTTCCCCATCCTCGTTCTCCTCATCCCCCCTTCACCCCATCCACAACCCCCTTTTCCCCATCCTCGGTCTCCTCATTCCCCCCCCCCCCCTTTTTCCCCCATCCTCAGTTTCCTAAGAAATCCCACACTTTCAGATCCCCCCCCAATATTATACAGTGATAGTAAATATAGTAAATAACTATATCAGACACTCATAGTGGATAAAGTAAATATTGTCAATGGTATAATTTGGGTAAATGCATATATATATATATATATATATATATATATATATACATTATATATATATATATATTATATATATATATATATATACATATATATATATATATACCGTATTTATCGGGGTATACCACGCACCGGCCTATAACACGCACCCTCATTTTACCAAGGATATTTGGGTAAAAAAAGTTTTTTACCCAAATATCCATGATAAAATGAGGGTGCGTGTGTGCGCGTGTATACCCCGATATACCCCCAGGAAAGGCAGGGGGAGAGAGGCCGTCGTTGCCCGCTTCTCTCCCCCTGCCTTTCCTGGGGTCTAGAGCGCTGCTGTCGGCCCTTTTCACCCCCTGGTTATCGGCGCCGCTGCCCGTTCTGTCCCCCTGACTATCGGTGCCGGCGCCGATAGCCAGGGGGAGAGAAGCGGCTCCGACAGCCAGGGGGAGAGAAGGGGCAGCGGCACCCATTGCCGGCGCCGCTGCCCCGTTGCCTCCCCCCATCCCCGGTGGCATAATTACCTGAGTCGGGTCCGCGCTGCTCCAGGACTCCGTCGTTGCTATGCGCTGAACGGCGCGGCGCATGACGTCAGACCCCAGGAAAGGCAGGGGGAGAGAAGCGGGCAGCGACGGCCTCTCTCCCCCTGCCTTTCCTGGGGGGGTATCGGCGTATAACACGCACACAGACTTTAGGCTAAAAATTTTAGCCTAAAAAGTGCGTGTTATACGCCGATAAATACGGTATATATATAGATAGATATGTCATCTATGACATATATATGTGAAGTATTAACCTAGTATAGAACGATACATGTGAACAAGAACTGGTTAGAAGAAAGGACTTAAACAAGAATATACTCTTAATGTTAAGAGATTATTTATTTTACTAAGTTAGAATTTATTTGATATAAGAACAATAATATCTAAAATTTTACATGATCAATAAAAAAGGGTACCAGGGATCATTATCTGCTTTGCTGTAGGAGTATGGTTTCGATTCTTCAGAACTGCCAGCATTCTGCATCAGAGGATTTTCTTTTAAAGGGGTTAACCACCATAAGGTGATTTTAGTACTTACCTGCCAGATGGTAATGGACATGCTTAGGAAGGATCCATGCTTGTCTTGGAGCTAAATGGCCGTGTTTTGAGTCCACCATAACATTGCTGCTTTTTGTGAAATACCGTATTTATCGGCGTATAACACGTACTTTTAAAACTTAAATTTAAGGCAAAAAGCCTGCCTGGGTGTTATACGCCAATAAATCTTTTGGTCACTGAATTAAAGCGGCAGCAGCAGCGGCTGCATGTTAAGTATTAGCAGCACGGCCGTGGCCACTTTAAATCAGTCTCCCCGCTCTGCTTTTAATTTTTCTTAACTCTCCCCTCCCTCATCATTCCCCCTTTTCCCTGCTTTTCATAGTTTTTTTTTATTTTCCTTACCTGGCTGCTCTTCGGCAGGCTAGGTCAGGCAGCGGGTCTTGCGGGCTGTATGGTCAGTGAAACAGATGAGTGACGTCCTCTGCCGGCTTCTCTGCGCGGCATCAGAGACATAGTAACATAGTTCATAAGGTTGAAAAAAGACCAGAGTCCATCAAGTTCAACCTATAACCCTAATAAGTCCCTATTGAGTTGAGTTGATCCAGAGGAAGGCAAAAAACCCTCATACTAGAGGTAAAAATTCCTTCCTGACTCCAAATATGGCAGTCAGAATAAATCCCTGGATCAACCTTCTGTCCCTATAAATCTAGTATACATAACCAGTAATGTCATTACTCTCCAAAAATGCATCCAGACCCTTTTTGAACTCTATTACAGAGTTCACCATGACCACCTCCTCCGGGAGAGAATTCCACAGTCTCACTGCTCTTACAGTAAAGAACGCCCGTCTGTGCTGATGTAGGAACCTTCTTTCCTCTAGACGTAGAGGATGCCCCCTTGTTATTGATACAGACCTGGGTATAAATAGATCATGGGAGAGATCTCTGTACTGTCCCCTGATATATTTATACATAGTTATTAGGTCTCCCCTAAGCCTTTTTTCTAAATCAAATAACCCTATTTCTGATAATCTTTCTTGGTGCTGTAGTCCTCCCATATCCCGTATTACCCTGGTTGCCCGTCTTTGAACCCTCCCCAGCTCCACTATATCTTTCTTGTACACTGGTGTCCAGTACTGTACACAGTATTCTATGTGTGGTCTGACTAGGGATTTGTACAGCGGTAGAATTATTTCCTTGTCGTGGGCATCTATGCCCCTATTGATGCACCCCATGATTTTGTTAGCCTTGGCAGCAGCTGCGCGACACTGGTCACTACAGCTAAATTTACTGTTAACTAAGACTCCTAAGTCCTTTTCCATGTCAGTCGTCCCAAGTGTTCTCCCATTTAATACATAATCCCAACCCGGATTTTTCTTCCCTTACATTTATCAGTGTTGAACCTCATCTGCCACTTCCCAGCCCAAACCTCCAACCTATCCAGATCCCCATTTGTAAAAATGAAAAGTGATGTCACTGATGCCGCGCAGAGAATCCGGGAGAGGACGTCATTCATCTGCTTCATGACCACACAGCCCGCAAGACCCGCTGCCTGACCTGGCCTGCTGAAGCGCAGCCAGGTAAGGAAAATAAAAAAAACTATGAAAAGCAGAGGAAAAGGGGGAATGATGAGGGAGGGGAGGAATAGCATAGGAGGAACATGATGGGGGGATGATGAGACAGGGGGAAATGATGAGAGTGGGGGAATGATGGGGGGCATGATGAGACAGGGTGAGGGATGAGGAGACAGGGGGAAATGATGGTGGGGGGAGGCACTAAAGGCTTAATGTCTGTATGGCTAGTGATGGTCTATGACCGGGGGAAATGATGAGACATGGGGGGATGATGAGACATGGGGGCGGCGATCAGAGGGGTAAATGTGGCACAGGGACTGATAAAAGGGAAGGAATGATGTGGCACTGGAGGGGACGGGACCAAACTGAGGTGCAGAAGAAAACAAAGTTGGGGGGATGATGTGGCATTTAGTCCAAGTCATTTATTTAACATTTTATTTTTTTTACTTACATTTCCCTGTTAAAATGGGGGTGCATGTTATACGCCAGTGCGTGTTATACGCCAATAAATATGGTAGCTATTTCCTATTCCCTCCCTCCAACTACAAGTTCCATGATTCCTTGGTTGTAAGTGTGAGGTCACTTTTCTCCCTCCCACGCATCAGCCACCCTACCCATTAAAGCACAACTGAGCTCCCATGCTATGCTGTAAACAATATACCAGTGTTTTCTAACCAGGGTGCCTCCAGCTGTTGCAATATTACAATTCACTGCAGAATGATTAGTTTATGTGGCCGGCAAAGAAGTACATCATCATAGAGCATCGGATTCATATGAAGCATATGAAGTGGCCACTGAATCGCATAGGAGCAGATTAGTAGGTATAATCAAAAAGGGTTTTGTTTGGACCAGCAATAAGGAGAGGGACAAAGAGAAGTTATAAAAATCAATACTTTCTTTGCCATGAGTAAGTAGCCTCTATACCGTTGATGATGTGGCTGGTGCCATGAAACATGTAGGGGAGGCTATGAGTTAGTGAACATTAGAATCAGCTTTCTAAGTCGATATTTTAGAGTGTACAGTGACGCATAGATCAGGCATCTCGGAGGAGAGAAAATCATATGAATTAGTGTACTAAGACCTGAGTAGTATAAATAGCTAAATGGCCCATGTCTAAACAAGATTCAAGGTGTGGTCCTGCCTGGAGTGAGATTAATTAATTTTTACAATTGATAAATCAACTACCACTGCATTAATCAAAGCACAAGTGATCTCATACTAAGGGGTTTTCATAAAATAAGTTAGGAGAAAAAGTTTATGTTTGAGCAAAAAATTGCCAAATTGTGAGAACCCAGCCCAAGGGTTAGAAAACAAAGCCACTAAAGACTAAAGACATTGGAGGAGTAAATTACACACTGCCAACACCAGGGTCAGGGGAATAAACTAATGAATATGGGCAGTAAAATGGTTTGTAATATCAGCTGGTACCATCAAATGCTCAAAATAATAATTAAAATTTTGTATTGCTTAAATAGATTTAAGTAAGGCTTTTCACCCTGTCTTACATAAAAGGCTTCTCAATAAACTGCAATCTTTGAGTTTGGATTTAATTTTTGAATGAATTAGGCAGTGGCTGACAACAGAGGATTGTATTCAATGGAGTTTATTAAGCGCAAGGAGGATTAAATGCAAGATTATGCACCTTGGGTGTAAAAAACCCAAGAGTACAATACAGAAAGTTTTTATACAGTCCTAACCTTAGTATCTGAGGAAAGACATTAAAGGGGTACTCCACTCCTCAGCGTTTGGAACATTTAGCTCCGAACGCTGGTGTGGGCTTTGGGTGTCACCACGCCCCCTTGTGATGTCACGTTCCACCCCTCTTGATGTCACAACCCGCCCCCTCCATGCAAGTCTATGGGAGGGGGTGTGATGGCCATCATGCCCCCTCCCATAGACTTACATTGAGGGGGCGAGTCGTGACGTCACAAGGGGACGTGGAGACCCCCGAAGCCCGCACCAGCATTCAGAACTAAATGTTCCAAATGCTGGGGAGTGGAGTACACCTTTAAAACTTAATTATTTCAGAGACAATGTAACAGATCAGCAGGAAATGCTAGCAGAAAGCATGGGAGTATAGGGAGAGATATTAGCAGTAGAAAAAGGGAGGAGCTAATGACAGAGCACTGGTGAGACCTCACTTGGAGTATTTATATCCAGAAAGATATAGATACTTTGGAGAGAATTCAGAGAAGGGCTACTAAACTAGTACATGGATTGTAGGATAAAAACTGAAAATGTTAAAGGACCTTAACATGTATAGCTTGAGAGAAAGACGTGATAGAGGGGATATGATAGAACATTTTAAATAAATAAAGGGATAAGCATAAGGCTATCCTTGACATAAGATAGGGCAAGTACTGTAACTATTAACAGCATTCAGAATATTGGGCAAATTTTTGGGGCGTAATTGTTCTTATTTGCTACCACATTCTATACTAGGTTTATGTATGAGATGAGATTTTTTATACATTTAAAAAAAAATACATTGTACATTTAGATAACTGTTTACCTGAATTTCAACTTTGTAAACTGTACTTACATTTTCATATAAAGCTTGAAGTGTTTCTAAATCAACCACCGAATAGTCCATTTTCAAAACCGCTAAAAAATTAATAAATAAAAAAGTCATTGTTCTGTACTGTGAAAGTTTGCCATAAAGCTGTTAAACACTGGTTGAAAAGTCTAGACAATAAAATTAATTTATATTTATTATCAGATATTACAAACAGTTTTAATGAATGAAGATTTCTGCATTCTCAGTTTTGATATTTCACACTTTACAAACTTGAATATACAACACAAATTAACAAACAATATTATAATTATTATTAATTAAATAATAATAATGATAATGGTCTGTTTTTGAAAACACGTTTTAAATTTGTACTTGTACACATGGGGTCTATCATAAGCCATCAGTAGGCTCACAAAGATTAATGTAATGCTATCGGCACTCGATTGTTAAGGGCTGCTTAAGGCAGGCTTAAGCAATCGCTGATCCGCCGAGCATCAGGAAGGATTGTTGAGTACCTGTTCTTCCCCGGCAATCCATTGGCAGTGTGCGATTACATTGTGAAGCTGCCAATAAATCACCTAGACACCAGGGAATGCCAGCATTTAGGGGGACATTTTGCTTAAAATTGTCGCAAAAAAGTTGCACGTGCACCTACGCTCTTTTCCTGCGACTTTTTGCATGTTCAGTGTCCTAAGCAAAAAAATAAAAATCTTGTTTACCAAAGCAAAAAGTGATTCTTGACTTGCAGTGGTCAGAGATTTATCAAGTGCGAAAGTCGCAAAAAAGTCGCATCACATGAAAAAACCTACTAAATTTACTCCAGCTCAGACATGGAGCAGAAAAACCCACTACCAAAGCAAAAATAAAAAAATTGCTTATGTGAAAGAAATTTATCAACAGGCTGAAACCAGTTGATAAAAAATGGAATACATAAGCAAACATTGATAAATGTCCCCCTTAAAGGGGTATTCCAGGCAAAACCTTTTTTTATATTTATCAACTGGCTCCGGAAAGTTAAACAGATTTGTAAATTACTTCTATTAAAAAATCTTAATCCTTCCAATAGTTATTAGCTTCTGAAGTTTTCTGTCTAACCGCTCAATGATGATGTCACGTCCCGGGAGCTGTGCATGATGGGAAAATATCCCCATAGGAACTGCACAGCTCCAGGGACGTGAGTCATCAGAGAGCAGTTAGACAGAAAACAACAACTCAACTTCAGAAGCTAATAACTATTGGAAGGATTAAGATTTTTTAATAGAAGTAATTTACAAATCTGTTTAACTTTCCGGAGCCAGTTGATATATAAAAAAAAGTTTTGGCCTGGAATACCCCTTTAATGTTTAAATACCGTCATCGCTATTGACAACATTTAGTCATTTAAATGATGGACTTCAGCTTCAATGTCTCTCATTACCGGCAGATGTCAGCTACTGATAGCAACGAGCATCTGCTGGTTATAATGTGGGCCCATATTCCCCTCATTTGAACCATGATGTAATGGTTGTATAGGGGTTAATATTCCCTATATCAAAATACCAGTGAGTAAAAAAATGAACATACACAAAGGGGAATTTATTATGACTGGCATCCCAAATGCTGGTATTATATACAGTAAAAGAAGGCAGGCTTAAGATGCAGTTAGGAGACAAGACTTAAAAACGGCATAATTCTGACATTCTGGCATAATTTATGTACAATTTGTGAGTTATATTCTGATAAATCTGTCCCACTAAGTGAGTGCACTTTTCATAAAAGTGGCATAGGGATACAGAAAGGCAAAAAAGTAACACATTTTGGTGTGAAACTATGGTTTGTGCAAAAATCTGTAACTTTTTTATGCACGAGAACTATCATACAGCCTTGATTAATTCCCCCAATATCTTTAAATTGTTTGGGAAATTCCAGAAAGCTATGTCATGGCTTCAGAAGCTTTTTATAGGCTGACAATAGTTGTGTTTACATTGCTCTTCGCTTTTTATGGAAAAATCTAAAGAAATCAACAAAACCTCAAAAACAGGATTGTGGACTTGAACAGATCTGTTTTTCAATCTCCTAAAAATACTGCACTCCTCTGTTCACATGATATTATGGCATTTTAAATACCATGGTACAATACAGCCTTAAAGGGGAACTTTTTTTATGAACTGGTGCCAGAAAGTTAAACAGATTTGTAAATTACTTCTATTTAAAAATCTTAATCCTTTCAGTACATATTAGCAGCTGTATGCTACAGAGGAAATTATTTTCTTTTTGAATTTCTTTTTTGTCTTGTCCACGGTGCTCTCTGCTGAAACCTCTGTCCGTATCAGGAACTGTCCAGAGCTGGATAGGTTTGCTATGGGGATTGTCTCCTGCTCTGGACAGTTCCTGATATGGGCATCAGGTGTCAGCAGGGTGCACTGTGGATAAGACAAAAAAGAAATTCAAAAAGAAAAGAATTTCTTCTGTAGCATACAGCTGCTAAAAAGTACTGGAAGGGTAAAGATTTTTTAACCCCTTAAGGACCAAGGACGTACAGGTACGTCCTTGGTCCTGCTCCCATGATTTAACGCGGGGTTACACGGTAACCCCGCATCATATCACGGCGGGCCCGGCGTCATAGTGAAGCCGGGACCCGCCGCTAATAGCGCGCAGCGCCGATCGCGGCGCCGCACGCTATTAACCCTTTAGCCGCGCGCTCAGAGCTGAGCCGCGCGGCTAAAAGTGAAAGTAAAAAGTGCCGGTTAACTCAGTGGGCTGTTCGGGATAGCCGAGGCGAAATCGCATCCCGAACAGCTTACAGGACAGCAGGAGGACCCCTACCTGCCTCCTCGCTGTCCAATCGCCGAATGACTGCTCAGTGCCTGAGATCCAGGCATGAGCAGTCAAGCGGCAGAATCATCGATCACTGGTTTCCTATGAGAAACCAGTGATCAATGATAAAGATCAGTGTGTGCAGTGTTATAGGTCCCTATGGGACCTATAACACTGCAAAAAAAAAGTGGAAAAAAAAGTGAATGAATATCATTTAACCCCTCCCCTATTAAAAGTTTGAATAACCCCCCTTTTCCCATAAAAAAAAAACACAGTGTAAATAAAAATAAACATATATGGTATCACCGCATGCGGAAATGTCCGAATTATAAAAATATATTGTTAATTAAACCGCTCGGTCAATGGCGTAAACGCAAAAAAATTCCAAATTCCAAAATAGTGCATTTTTGGTCACTTTTTATATCATTTAACCCCTTAAGGACACATGACGTTCTCATACGTCTCCATTTCCGAGTCCTTAAGGACACATGACGTATGAGAACGTCATGTGTTTTACCGGCCCCCCGCAACCATCTGGAGCGGAGCCGGTGCCCGATGCCTGCTGAAATCGTTCAGCAGGCATCGGGGCATATCGCCCAGGGGGGTCATTATGACCCCCCATGTCGGCGATGGCCGCAGATCGCTGGACAATTCAGTCCAGCGATCTGCGGCGGATTCCGGGTCAATCGGGTCTCCAGTGACCCGGTGACCCGGAATTATTGGCTGATCGGGGCCGTCAGAGACGGCCCCGAACAGCCAGAGCCAGCAGGGGTGAGGTGGCACTGGTGCCACCTCACGATCGCCCTGATTCGTCGGCCGGATTACCGGCCGACCAATCAGGGCGCCTGCTGCGGGTGTCACTCCCGCAACCCACTCCGCCCCTCTTCCGGAGGACGTGAGCGGGTGCGGGACGTGCACCCCGGGTGCTGGGGACCCCGATCCCCGGAGCCCATGTTGGGATCGGGGCCCCAGGAGCAGCGGCGGCGGCGAGGGACTGACCTGGTGCAGCGAGGATCGTTGGAGGTGAGTGACAGCCTCCTGCTGTTGCTTAGCAACAGCTCCCAGCATGCAAAAAGGGCATGCTGGGAGCTGTAGTTATGCAACAGCAGGAGGCAGACCACCACAACTCCCAGCATTCCCTTATGGGCATGCTGGGACTTGTAGTTTTGCAACAGCTGGAGGCACATTCTTTCTATGGAAAAGTGTACCTTCAGCTGTTGTGTAACTACAACTCCCAGCTTGCACAATCAGCTAAAGTGAATGCTGGGAGTTGTAGTGGTGCATCTGGTGGTTGCATAACTACAACTCCCAGCATGCCCGTTGGCTGTCGGTGACTGCTGAGAGTTGTAGTTTTGCAACAGCTGAAGGCACACTGAGTTAAGTAGCAAACCAGTGTGTCTCCAGCTGTTGCATAACTACAATCCCCAGCATCCCCAGCCAAAGTAGTATGCCTCCAGCTGTTGCATAACTACAACACCTAGCATGCCCTTCCGCTGTCCGTACATGCTGGGGGTTGTAGCTTTTGCAACAGCTGAAGGCACACTGGTTGCAAAACACTGAGTTTGTTACCAAACTCGGTGTTTCACAACCAGTGTGCCTCCAGCTGTTGCAAAACTACAACTCCCAGCATGCACTGATAGACCGTACATGCTGGGAGTTGTAGTTTTGCAACAGCTGGATGTTCCCCCCCCCCCCCCAATGTGATGGGCGGAGGATTACAGTAAGTATCCGGCTGCAAGCTTGAGGTGCGGCAAAATTTCTGCCGCAGCTCAAACTGCCAGTGAGAAACTACTGTGAACCCCCGCCCATACGACTGTACCCTAAAAACACTACACTACACTAACACAAAATAAAATAAAAAGTAAAAAACACTACATATACACATACCCCTATACAACCCCCCTCCCCCCAAAAAATGAAAAACGTCTGGTACGCCACTGTTTCCAAAACGGAGCCTCCAGCTGTTGCAAAACAACTACTCCCAGTATGGCCAGATAGCCGTTGACTGTCCAGGCATGCTGGGAGTTTTACAACAGCTGGAGGCATCCTGTTTGGGAATCACTGGCGTAGAATACCCCTATGTCCACCCCTATGCAAGTCCCTAATTTAGGCCTCAAATGCGCATGGCGCTCTCACTTTGGAGCCCTGTCGTATTTCAAGGCAACAGTTTAGGCCACATATGGGGTATCGCCGTACTCGGGAGAAATTGCCTAACAAATTTTGGGGGGTATTTTCTGCTATTACCCTTTTAAAAAATGTAACATTTTTGGGAAAACAAGCATTTTAGGTAAAAAAATATATATATTTTTTTACATATGCAAAAGTCGTGAAACACCTGTAGGGTATTAAGGTTCAAATTACCCCTTGTTACGTTCCCCGAGGGGTCTAGTTTCCAAAATGGTATGCCATGTGTTTTTTTTTTTTGCTGTCCTGGCACCATAGGGGCTTCCTAAATGCGGCATGCCCCCAGAGCAAAATTCGCTTTCAAAAAGCCAAATGTGACTTCTTCTCTTCTGAGACCTGTAGTGCGCCAGCAGAGCACTTTTCACCCCCAAATGGGGTGTTTTCTGAATCGGGAGAAATTGGGCTTCAAATTTTGGGGGGTATTTTCTGCTATTACCCTTTTTAAAATTGTAAAAATTTTGGGAAACCAAGCATTTTAGGTAAAAAAAATATATATTTTTTTACATATGCAAAAGTCGTGAAACACCTGTAGGGTATTAAGGTTCCCATTACCCCTTGTTACGTTCCCCGAGGGGTCTAGTTTCCAAAATGGTATGCCATGTGTTTTTTTTTTGCTGTTCTGGCACCATAGGGGCTTCCTAAATGCGGCATGCCCCCAGAGCAAAATTTGCTTTCAAAAAGCCAAATGTTACTCCTTCTCTTCTGAGACCTGTAGTGCGCCAGCAGAGCACTTTTCACCCCCATATGGGGTGTTTTCTGAATCGGGAAAAATTGGGCTTCAAATTTTGGGGGGTATTTTCCGCTATTACCCTTTTTAAAAATGTAAACATTTTGGGAAAACAAGCATTTTAGGTAAAAAAAAATTTTTTTTTTTACATATGCAAAAGTTGTGAAACACCTGTAGGGCATTAAGGTTCACGTTATCCCTTGTTACGTTCCCCGAGGGGTCTAGTTTCCAAAATGGTATGCCATGTGTTTTTTTTTTGCTGTTCTGGCACCATAGGGGCTTCCTAAATGCGGCATGCCCCCAGAGCAAAATTTGCTTTCAAAAAGCCAAATGTGACTCCTTCTCTTCTGAGACCTGTAGTGCGCCAGCAGAGCACTTTTCACCCCCATGCGAGGTGTTTTCTGTATCGGGAGAAATTGGGCTTCAAATTTTGGGGGGTATTTTCTGCTGTTACCCTTTTTAAAAATGTAAAATTTTTGGGAAACCAAGCATTTTAGGTAAAAAAAATATATTTTTTTTACATATGCAAAAGTCGTGAATCACCTGTAGGGTATTAAGGTTCACTTTACCCCTTGTTACGTTCCCTGAGGGGTCTAGTTTCCAAAATGGTATGCCATATGTTTTTTTTTGCTGTCCTGGCACCATAGGGGCTTCCTAAATGCGGCATGCCCCCCAAAAACCATTTGTCGCTCCTTCCATTCTGAGCCCTCTACTGCGCCCGCCGAACAATTAACATAGACATATGAGGTATGTGCTTACTCGAGAGAAATTGGGTTTCAAATACAAGTAAAAATTTTCTCCTTTTTACCCCTTGCAAAAATTAAAAAATTGGGTCTACAAGAACATGCGAGTGTAAAAAATGAAGATTTTGAATTTTCTCCTTCACTTTGCTGCTATTCCTGTGAAACACCTAAAGGGTTAATACACTTACTGAATGTTTTTTTAATAGTTTAGGGGGTGTAGTTTTTATAATGGGGTCTTTTATGGGGTATTTCTAATATGAAGACCCTTCAAATCCACTTCAAAACTGAACTGGTCCCTGAAAAATAGTGAGTTTGAAAATTTTGTGAAAAATTTCAAAATTGCTGCTGAACTTTGAAGCCCTATGGTGTCTTCCAAAAGTAAAAACTCATAAATGTTATGATGCAAACATAAAGTAGACATATTGTATATGTGAACCCAAAAAAAATATATTTTGAATATCCATTTTCCTTACAAGCAGAGAGCTTCAAAGTTAGAAAAATGCAAAATTTTCATTTTTTTCATCAAATTTTGGGATTTTTCACCAAGAAAGGATGCAAGTTACCATAAAATGGCCTGGTCCTTAAGGGGTTAAAAATGAATAACAAGCGATCAATAAGTCCTATCAATGCAAAAATGGTACTGTTAAAAACTTCAGATCACGGCGCAAAAAATGAGCCCTCATATCGCCCCATACACGGAAAAAATAAAAAAGTTATAGGGGTCAGAAAATGACAATTTTAAACGTATTAATTTTCCTGCATGTAGTTATGATTTTTTCCAGAAGTACGACAAAATCAAACCTAGATAAGTAGGGTATCATTTTAATCGTATGGACCTACAGAATAAAGATAAGGTGTCATTTTTACCGAAAAATGTACTACGTAGAAATGGAAGCCCCCAAAAGTTACAAAATCGCGTTTTTTTTTCAATTTTGTCTCACAATGATTTTTTTTTCCGTTTCATTTTTGGGCAAAATGACTGATGTCATTACAAAGTAGAATTGGTGGCGCAAAAAATAAGCAATCATATGGATTTTTAGGTGCAAAATTTAAAGAGTTATGATTTTTTAAAGGCAAGGAGCAAAAAACGAAAATGCAAAAACGGAAAAAAACCCGGTCCTTAAGGGGTTAATAGAAGTAATTTACAAATCTGTTTAACTTTTCTGGCACTAGTTGATTTTAAAAAAATGTTTTCCACCGGAGTACCCCTTTAAGTCTGTTCAGGAAGGAGAAGTGTTCTGTCTTTTAGATATGAACATACTTTGGTATGCAAAATATATATTATTCCAAGAAAAGCAAATGACCTTTCAATGATACTGGAGAAAACAGGTACAAAAAAGTATTTAACAGTAATTCGTATGGCCTAAATGACTGCTCAGCAAGGAAGAGGTCAATGCTCCAAAATCGCCATTAAAAATCTAGGTTACAGTCTACACATGGGGATATTAATTGAATTGAGATACATTATATACTCGAATATAAGCCGAGTTTTTCAGCACGATTTTTCGTGCTGAAAACACCCCCCTCGGCTTATACTCGAGTGAACTCTCCGCCCTCAGTGGTCTTCAACCTGCGGACCTCCAGACGTTTCAAAACCACAACTCCCAGCAAGCCTGGACAGCCATCATCCAGACCCCCCCTCCCTTTAGTTTTGTACTCACCTCCGCTCGGCGGGACGTTAGGGTGAGCTGGTCCGGGCCATTTGTGCTGCAGGGACCGTCCGGTGGGGAGGCATAGTCGTTCCGGGCTGTCCGTCTTCACCGGGGGGGTTATCTTCTCCATGCTTGGGGCCCGGCCCCAGAACAGTGACGTTGCTTTGACGAAGACGCACAGGGACGTTCATGAGCAACGTCCCTGTGCGTCTTCGTCAAGGCAAAGTCTCTATTTCGGGCCCGAAGCGCGGAGAAGAGGCCCCCCCGGTGAAGATGGACAGCCCGGAATGACTATCCCTCCCCACCGGATGGTCCCTGCAGCATAGATTGCCCGGACCAGCTCACCCTAATGTCCCACCGAGCGGAGGTGAGTACAAAACTAAAGGAGGGTGGGGGAACTGGATTATGTCGAAGGCCGCAGTGGTCTTCAACCTGTGGACCTCCAGATGTTTCAAAACTACAACTCCCAGCATGCCCAGACAGCCAATGGCTGTCCGGGCATGCTGGGAGTTGTAGTTTTGAAACATCTGGAGGTCCGCAGGTTGAAGACCACTGTAAATCAGACATTGACAAGCAGTGATGATGAAGGGTTGGGGGGTGGTCTGATGACAGGCGGTAATGATGAAGGGGGGGTGGGATGATGACAAGGGGGTGATGACAGGTGGTGATGATGAAGGGGGGGGTGTGGGGTGATGACAGGCGGTGATGATGAAGGGGGGATGATGACAGGGGGGATGATGACAGGGGGATGATGACAGGCGGTGATGATGAAGAGGGGGATGATGACAGGGGGGATGATGACAGGGGGATGATGATGACAGGGGGATGATGACAGGCGGTGATGATGAAGCGGGGGGGTGGGATGATGACGGTAATGATGACAGGCGGTGATGATGATGGGGGGTGTGGGATGATGACAGAGGGATGATGACAGGCGGTGATGATGAAGGGGGGATGATGACAGGGTAATGATGAAGGCGGGGATGATGATAGGCGGTGATGATGAAGGGGGGATTATGACAGGGTGATGATGATGAGGGTGTTAATGACGGGGGTCTGGATGATGACAGGGGGGAGGATGTATTTCCCACTCTAGGCTTATAGTCTAGTCAATAACTTTTCCCAGGTTTTTGGGGTGAAATTAGCGGCCTCGGCTTATATTCGGGTCGGCTTAAACTCGAGTATATACGGTACTGAGATCTCAAGGCATCAGTCAGGAGGTTAGAGTTTGGTCACATAAGGGTATTTGTAAGTATGTTTGGGATCATTTTACATTACAAGCTAATTTTTAATATTTTGTGATGTATCTTTAACCCCTGAAGGACCAAGCATTTTTCTGTTTTTGCACTTTCGTTTTTTCCTCCTTACCTTTTAAAAATGTAACCCTTTAAAATTTGCACCTAAAAAACCATATGAGGGCATTTTTTTTGCACCACCTATTCTACTTTGTAAAGACATCAGTAATTTTACCCATAAATCTACAGCAAAATGGAAAAAAAAATTCATTGTACGAAAAATTTAAGAAAAGACACCATTTTGTAAATTTTGGGGGCTTCCGTTTCTACGCAGTACATTTTTCGATAAAAAATGACACTTTATCTCTAATCTGTAGGTCCATACAATTAAAATGATATCCTACTTAAATAGGTTGATTTTGTCGTACTTCTGGAAAAAAGAATAACTTCATGCACAAAAATGAATACATTTAAAATTGGCCTTTTCTGACCCCTATAACTTTTTTCTTTTTTGCGCTGTGATCTGAAGTTTTATCAGTACATTTTGTTTTGATCTGACTTTTTGATCGCTTTTTATTCATTTTTTATGGTATGAAAAGTGACCAAAAATACGCTATTTTGGACTTTGGAATTTTTTTGTGCATAAGCCATTGACCATGTGGTTAAATTAATTATGTATTTTTTATAGTTCGGACATTTACACATGCAGAGATACCACATATGTTTATTTTTATTATGTTTATACACATTTATGTAGAATTTGAGAAAAGGGGGGTGATTTAAACTTTTAATAGGGAAGGGGTTCATGTGTGTGTTTTTAAATTTTTTTTTTTTTTTTTTACACTTTTAGTCGCCTTAGGGGACTTTTAGGAGGAATCATTTGATTCCTCATACAGATCAATGTGGTTCCATAAAATCACATTGATGTGTGTGCTCTGTGCTCAATTGACATCATTTTCAGCAAAGGAGCCAGCACTACAGGAGAGGTAAGCCCTCAGGCCATCTCAGCAGTGGATCACCCCCCGCAATCGCGCTGCGGGGGGCGATCCACCCCACTGGACCACCAGTGATGGGATGAAGTCACCTTTAGACGCTGCTGTCAGCTTTGACAGCGGCGATTTAAGGGATTAATAGCCGGCCGTGGGATCGCCGCATGTCGGCTATTAACGCCAGCCCCCAACTACAGGAATCAGCTAGGGGCCAGCCCGTATGACGCGGGCTTGAGTTGGGAGCCCGTGCCATACCCTGTTAACTGCACATGGACGAGCAAAGACGTCCATGGTCATTAACAGGTTAAAGGAGTTATCCACCATAAGGTGATTTTAGTACATACCTGCCAGACATTAAAGGGGTATTCCAGGAAACAACTTTTTTATATATATCAACTGGCTCCAGAAAGTTAAACAGATTTGTAAATGACTTCTATTAAAAAATCTTAATCCTTTCAGTACTTATGAGCTTCTGAACTTAAGGTTGTTCTTTTCTGTCTAAATCCTCTCTGATGACACCTGTCGAGGCAAACGCCCAGTTAAGAAGAGGTTTGCTATGGGGATTTGCTTCTAAACTGGGTGTTTCCCAAGACAGGTGTCATCAGAGAGGATTTAGACAGAAAAGAACAACCTTAAATTCAGAAGCTCATAAGTACTGAAAGGATTAAGATTTTTTAATAGAAGTAATTTACAAATCTGTTTAACTTTCTGGAGCCATATTAGAAATACCCCACAAATTACTCCATTATAAAAACTGCACCCCCCAAAGTATTCAAAATGACATTCAGTCAGCGTTTTAACCCTTTAGGTGTTTCACAGGAATAGCAGCAAAGTGAAGGAGAAAATTCACAATCTTCATTTTTTACACTCGTATTTTCTTGTAGACCCAATTTTTGAATTTTTACAAGGGGTAAAAGGAGAAAATTTATACTTGTATTTGTAGCCCAATTTCTCTCGAGTAAGCACATACCTCATATGTCTATGTAAAGTGTTCGGCGGGCGCAGTAGAGGGCTTAGAAGCGAAGGAGCGACAAGGGGATTTTGGAGAGTACGATTTCAGAAATGGTTTTTGGGGGGCATGTTGCATTTAGGAATCCCCTATGGTGCCAGAACAGCAAAAAAAAAAAACACATGGCATACCATTTTGAAAACTAGACCCCTTGAGGAACGTAACAAGGAATTAAGTGAGCCTTAATACCCCACAGGTGTTTCCCGACTTTTGCATATGTAAAACAAAAATTAAAAAATGTCACTAAAATGTGTGTTTCCCCCCAAATTTCACATTTTTGCAAGGGTTAATAGCAGAAAATACCCCCCAAAATGTGTAACCCCATCTCTTCTGAGTATGGAGGTACCCCATAAGTTGACCTGATGTGCACTACGGGCAAACTACAATGCTCAGAAGAGAAGGAGTCATATTTGGCTTTTTGAGAGCAAATTTTGCTCGGGGGCATGTCGCATTTAGGAAGCCCCTATAGTGCCAGGACAGCAAAATAACCCCCACATGGCATACCACTTTGGAAACGAGACCCCTTGAGGAACGTAACAAGGGGTACAGTGAGCATTTACCCCCCCCCCCACTGGTGTCTGTCAGATCTTTGGAACAGTGGGCTGTACAAAATTTTTAATTTGCACAGCCCACTGTTCCAAAAATCTGTCAGACACCAGTGGGGTGTAAATTCTCACTGCACCCCTCATTACATTCCGTGAGGGGTGTAGTTTCCGAAATGGGGTCACGTGTGGGTTTTTTTTTTTTGCGTTTGTCAAAACTGCTGTAACAATCAGCCACCCCTGTGCAAATCACCTCAAATGTGCATGGTGCACTCTCTCTTCTGGGCCTTGTTGTGCGCCCCCAGAGCACTTTACACCCACATATGGGGTATTTCTGTAGTCAGGAGAAACTGCATTAAAAATTTTTGGGGGCTTTTTTCCCTTTTACCTCTTGTCAAAATGAAAAGTATAGGGCAATACCAGCATGTTAGTGTAAAAAAATTTTTTTTTACACCAACATGCTGGTGTAGACCCCAACTTCCCCTTTTCATAAGGGGTGAAAGGAGAAAAAGCCCCCCAAAATTTGTGAGGCAATTTCTCCCGAGTACGGTGATACCCCATATGTGGCCCTAAACTGTTGCCTTGAAATACGACAGGGCTCCGAAGTGAGAGCGCCATGTGCATTTGAGGCCTGAATTAGGGATTTGCATAGGGGTGGACATAGGGGTATTTTATGCCAGCGATTCCCAAACAGGGTGCCTCCAGCTGTTGCAAAACTCCCAGCATGCTTGGACAGTCAACGGCTGTCCGGCAATACTGGGAGTTTTTGTTTTGCAACAGCTGGAGGCTCCATTTTGGAAACAGTGGCGTACCAGACGTTTTTCATTTTTATTGGGGAGGGGAGGGGGGCTGTGTAGGGGTATGTGTATATGTAGTGTTTTTTACTTTTTATTTTATTTTGTTAGTGTAGTGTAGTGTTTTTAGGGTACAGTCGCACAGGCGGGGGATTACAGCGAGTTTCCCACTGCGAGTTTGAGCTGCCGCGCAAAAATTGCTGCATCGCAAACTTGCAGCCTGATACTCACTGTAAGCCCCCTGCCCATGTGAATGTACCCTGTACATTCACAGGGGGGAGGGGACCTCCAGCTGTTGCAAAACTACAACTCCCAGCATGCACAGTCTATCAATGCATACTGGCAGTTATAGTTTTGCAAAAGCTGGAGGCACACGGGTTGGGAAACACTGAGTTAGGAAACAGACAATGTTTCCCAACCAGTGTGCCTCCAGTTGTTGCAAAACCACAACTCCCAGCATGCCCAGGCAGCCGAAGGGCATATTGGGACTAGTGGTTACGCAACAGCTGGAGGAGAACAGTTTGGGGACCACTGTGTAGTGGTGTCCCAGCCGCAGCCCTCCAGATGTTGCAAAACTACAACTCCCAGTATGCCAAAACTGTCCAGGCATGCTGGGAGTTGTAGTTCTGCAACATCTGAAGGGCCAGATGTTACAGAACTACAACTCCCAGCATGCCTGGACAGTAAGGACATGCTGAGGATGTGTAGTTTTGCAACATCTGGAAGGGCACAGTGGTCTCCAAACTGTGGACCTCCAGATGTTGCAAAACTGCAACTCCCAGCATGCCCAGACGCCAAGGGCTGTCTGAGCATGCTGGGAGTTGTAGTTTACAGGGTCCCATTACAGCAATGCATGTCGCTTTACGGCGACGTGCATTGCTGTAAAGGGCCCGACCGCGGCTGAAGATCAACTCACCTGTCGCCGCCGCTGCCGTCTCCGCCGCCGGGATCCGGGTCTTCAGGGACGAGGTAAGTACCGGGGCCGGTCCCCAGCACTCCCCCGCCGCCTCCTCCGATCTTCCTCCCGTCCTCTCCGGACTTCCAGGGGCCGAGCAGGACGGGAGGATGTAACCGCCCCCCCCCCCTTGCGATTGGTCGGTTAACTAACCGACGGATCGCAGGGTATGGGAGGAGGTGGCCGGCTTGCCACCTCTCTCCTATACTTTAGCATGGTCCTGGCTGTATGTGACAGCCGGGATCATGCGAAATTACCGGGTGGTCGGGTCCCAGAGACTCGATCAGCCCGGTATCGCCGCAGATCGCAAGGGCCTACATGGCCCCCCTCTGCGTTTGCCCTGGATGCCTGCTGAAGCATTTCAGCAGGCATCCGGTTCCGATCTCTGCCAGGGGCGCGGCAGAGACCGGAGAAACACCAGGACGTACTAGTACGTCCTGGGTCCTTAAAGCCCAGGGTGCCAGGACGTTCTAGTACGTCCTGGGTCCTTAAGGGGTTAAGGACTGAGCCCTTTTTCACCTTAAATGGGCACTGTCATCAACTTTATTTTTTGATATGTTGTAGTACTTATGTACTGCAACATATCTCTAATATACTTTTATTATAATTTTTTTCATTAAAAAGGTTTAATTTACATTTAAAAACCGGCCACTGAAAAAGGAATGATTTTGGAGTGGCAATCAGTCCTTTTTCAGTTAGGCTGCACTCGCTCCCTGCCTGTCAATCAGACAGGCGGGAGCGAGCGCATTGGCTCCCCAGCCACTGGCTGGGAGGCCACTCCTCCCGCACATTGCCACCGCCGCCTCGTTGCCGCTGCTGTCCCTGCACGCCCGCTGCCGGACTCTGCAGTAACTGCAAGTGTAATGAGGGAACGGGGTATGCGGGGCAGGGGGGGAGAGGAGGGAACGGGCTAGTGCCGTAGCGGGGGGGGGGGGGGGGGGAACGGGCTAGCAAAAAAAAAAATAGGATGGTGGGAGCTACCCTTTAACCCCTTAAGGACTCAGGGTTTTTCCATTTTTGCACTTTCGCTTTTTCCTCCTTACCTTTTAAAAATCATAATCCTTTCAATTTTCCACCTAAAAATCCATATTATGGCTTATTTTTTGCATTGCCAATTCTACTTTGCAGTGACATTAGTCATTTTACCCAGAAACGCATGGCGAAACGGAAAAAAAAATCATTGTGCGACAAAATCGAAGAAAAAACGCCATTTTGTAACTTTTGGGGGCTTCCGTTTCTACGCAGTGCATATTTCGGTAAAAATTACACCTTATTAGTCTGTAGGTCCATACGGTTAAAATGATACCCTACTTATATAGGTTTGATTTAGTCACACTTCTGGAAAAAATCATAACTACATGCAGGAAAATTTATACGTTTAAAAATGTCATCTTCTGACCCCTATAACTTTTTTAATTTTCCACGTACAGGGCGGTATGCGGACTAATTTTTTGCACCGTGATCTGAAGTTTTTATCGGTATGATTTTTGATTTGATCGGACTTTTTGATCACTTTTTATAAATTTTTTAATGGTATAAAAAGTGACCAAAAATGCGCTTTTTTTGACTTTGGAATTTTTTTGCGCGTACGCCATTGACCGTGCGGTTTAATTAATTATATATTTTTATAGTTCGGACATTTACGCATGCGGCGATACCACATATGTTTATTTTATTTTTTTTTACACTGTTTTATTTTTTTTCTGGGAAAAGGGGGGTGATTCAAACTTTTATTAGGGAAGGGGTTAAATGACCTTTATTAACACTTTTTTTTTACATTTTTTTTGCAGTGTTATAGGTCCCATAGGGACCTATAACACTGCACACACTGATCTTTTACACAGATCACAGGCGTGTATTAACACGCCTGTGATCAGTGTTATCGGCGCTTGACTGCTCCTGCCTGGATCTCAGGCACGGAGCAGTCATTCGCCAATCGGACACCGAGGAGGCAGGTAAGGGCCCTCCCGGTGTCCTGTCAGCTGTTCGGGACGCCGCGATTTCACCGCGGCGGTCCCGAACAGCCCGACTGAGCAGCCGGGTCACTTTCACTTTAGAAGCGGCGGTCAGCTTTGACCGCCGCTTCTAAAGGGTTAATACCGCACAATGCCGCGATTGGTGATGTGTGGTATTAGCCGCGGGTCCCGGCCGTTGATGAGCGCCGGGACCGACGCGATATGATGCGGGATCGCGGCGCGATCCCGCTTCATATCTCGGGAGCTGGCGCAGGACGTAAATATACGTCCTGCGTCGTTAAGGGGTTAAGGACCAGAGCATTTTTTGAACATCTGACCACTGTCAATTTAAACATTAATAACTCTGTTATGCTTTTACTTATCATTCTGATTCCGAGATAGTTTTTTCGTGACATATTATACTTTAACCCCTTAAGGACGCAGGACGTAAATGTACGTCCTGGTGAGGTGGTACTTAACGCACCAGGACGTACATTTACGTCCTAAGCATAACCGAGGGCATCGGAGCGATGCCCGTGTCATGCGCGGCTGATCCCGGCTGCTGATCGCAGCCAGGGACCCGCCGGCAATGGCCGATGCCCGCGATCTCGCGGGCGTCCGCCATTAACCCCCCAGGTGCCGGGATCAATACAGATCCCGGCATCTGCGGCAGTTCGCGATTAAAATGAACGATCGGATCGCCCGCAGCGCTGCTGCGGGGATCCGATCATTCATAACGCCGCACGGAGGTCCCCTCTCCTTCCTCCGTGCGGCTCCCGGCGTCTCCTGCTCTGGTCTGTGATCGAGCAGACCATAGCAGGAGATGACCGATAATACTGATCTGTTCTATGTCCTATACATAGAACAGATCAGTATTAGCAATCATGGTATTGCTATGAATAGTCCCTATGGGGACTATTCAAGTGTAAAAAAAAATGTAAAAAAATGTAAAAGTAAAAAAAAAGTGAAAAATCCCCTCCCCCAATAAAAAAGTAAAACGTCCGTTTTTTCCTATTTTACCCCCAAAAAGCGTAAAAAACATTTTTTATAGACATATTTGGTATCGCCGCGTGCGTAAATGTCCGAACTATTAAAATAAAATGTTAATGATCCCGTACGGTGAACAGCGTGAACGAAAAAAAATTTAAAAAGTCAAAAATTCCTACTTTTTTAATACATTTTATTAAAAAAAAATTATAAAAAATGTATTAAAAGTTTTTTATATGCAAATGTGGTATCAAAAAAAAGTACAGATCATGGCGCAAAAAATGAGCCCCCATACCGCCGCTTATACGGAAAAATAAAAAAGTTATAGGTCATCAAAATAAAGGCATTATAAACGTACTAATTTGGTTAAAAAGTTTGTGATTTTTTTTAAGCGCAACAATAATATAAAAGTATATAATAATGGGTATCATTTTAATCGTATTGACCCTCAGAATAAAGAACACATGTCATTTTTACCAGAAATTGTACGGCGTGAAAACAAAACCTTCCAAAATTAGCAAAATTGCGTTTTTCGTTTTAATTTCCCCACAAAAATTGTGTTTTTTGGTTGCGCCATACATTTTATGATATAATGAGTGATGTCATTACAAAGGACAACTGGTCGCGCAAAAAACAAGCCCTCATACTAGTCTGTGGATGAAAATATAAAAGAGTTATGATTTTTAGAAGGCGAGGAGGAAAAAATGAAAACGTAAAAATTAAATTGTCTGAGTCCTTAAGGCCAAAATGGGCTGAGTCCTTAAGGGGTTAAAATAGTGGTAAAATTTTGTGGTAACTTGAATCCTTTCTTGGTGAAAAATCCCCAAATTTGATCAAAAAAATGAAAATTTTGCATTTTTCTAACTTTGAAGCTCTCTGCTTGTAAGGAAAATGGATATTCAAAATACATTTTTTTGGTTCACATATACAATATGTCTACTTTATGTTTGCATCATAAAATTGACGTGTTTTTACTTTTGGAAGACACCAGAGGGTTTCAAAGTTCAGCAGCAATTTTGACATTTTTCACAAAAGTTTCAAACTCACTATTTTTCAGTGACCAGTTCAGTTTTGAAGTGGATTTGAAGGGTCTTCATATTAGAAATACCCCACAAATGACCCCATTATAAAAAATGCACCCCCCAAAGTATTCAAAATGACATTCAGTAAGTGTTTTAACCCTTTAGGTGTTTTACAGTAATAGCAGCAAAGTGAAGGAGAAGATTCAAAATCTTCATTTTTTACACTCGAATGTTCTTGTAGACCCAATTTTAGAATTTTTGCAAGGGGTAAAAAGCAGAAAATTTTTACTTGTATTTGAAACCCAATTTCTCTCAAGTAAGGACATACCTCATATGTACATGTAAAGTGTTCGGCGGGCGCAGTAGAGGGCTCAGAAGGGAAGTAGCGACAAATGGTTTTTGGGGGGCATGTCACGTTTAGGAAGCCACTATGGTGCCAGAACAGCAAAAAAAAAACCACATGGCATACCATTTTGGAAACTAGACCCCTCGGGGAACATAACAAGGGGTAAAGTGAACCTTAATACCCCACAGGTGATTCACGACTTTTGTATATGTAAAAAAAATATATATATTTTTTTACCTAGAAAGCTTGGTTTCCCAAAAATGTTACATTTTTAAAAAGGGTAATAGCAGAAAATACCCCCCAAATTATAAGCCCAATTTCTCCCGATTCAGAAAACACCCCATATGGGGGTGAAAAGTGCTCTGCTGGCGCACTACAGGTCTCAGAAGAGAAGGAGTCACATTAGGCTTTTTGAAAGCAAATTTTGCTCTGGGGGCATGCCGCATTTAGGAAGCCCCTATGGTGCCAGAACAGCAAAAAAAAAAAAAAAAAAAGGCATACCATTTTGGAAACTAGACCCCTCAGGGAACGTAAGAAGGGGTAAAGTGAACCTTAATACCCCACAGGTGATTCACGACTTTTGCATATGTAAAAAAAAAAAAAATTTTTTACCTAAAATGCTTGGTTTCCCAACAATTTTAAATTTTTTAAAAGGGTAATAGCAGAAAATACCCCCCAAAATTTGAAGCCCGATTTCTCCCGATTCAGAAAACACCCCATATGGGGGTGAAAAGTGCTCTGCTGGCGCACTACAGATCTCAGAAGAGAAGGAGTCACATTTGGCTATTTGAAAGCAAATTTTGCACTGGGGGCATGACGCATTTAGGAAGCACCTATGGTGCCAGAACAGCAAAAAAAAAAAACACATGGCTTACCATTTTGGAAACTAGACCCCTTGGGGAACATAACAAGGGGTAATGTGAACCTTACTACCCCACAGATGATTCCCGACTTTTGCATATGTAAAAAAAAAAATAAATTTTTACCTAAAATGCTTGGTTTCCCAAAAATTTTACATTTTTAAAAAGGGTAATAGCAGAAAATACCCCCCAAAATTTGTAACACAATTTCTCCCAAGTACGGCGATACCCTATATGTGACCCTAAACTGTTGCCTTGAAATACGACAGGGCTCCAAAGTGAGAGCGCCATGCGCATTTGAGGTCTAAAATAGGGATTTGCATTGGGGTGGACATAGGGGTATTCTACGCCAGTGATTCCCAAACAGGGGGCCTCCAGCTGTTGTAAAACTCCCAGCATACCTGGACAGTCAGTGGCTATCTGGCAATACTGGGAGTAGTTGTTTTGCAACAGCTGGAGGCTCCATTTTGGAAACAGTGGCATACCAGACGTATTTCATTTTTATTGGGGAAGGGGGCTGTGTAGGGGTATGTGTATATGTAGTGTTTTTTACTTTATTTTGTGTTAGTGTAGTGTTCTTAGGGTACAGTCGCACGGGCGAGGGTTCACAGTAGTTTCTCGCTGGCAAATTTGCCGCAGCTCAAACTTGCAGCCGGATACTTACTGTAAACCTCCGCCCATGTGAGTGTATCCTGTACATTCACATTGGGGGGGGGGGGGGAAATACCTCCAGCTGTTGCAAAACTACAACTCCCAGCATGTACGGTCTATCAGCGCATGCTGGGAGTTGTAGTTTTGCAACAGCTGGAGGCACACTGGTTGTGAAACACAGAGTTTGGTAACAAACTCAGTGTTTTGCAACCAGTGTGCCTTCAGCTGTTGCAAAGCTACAACCCCCAGCATGTACGGACAGCGGAAGGGCATGCTGGGACTTGTAGTTACGCAACAGCTGGAGGCGTACTACTTTGGCTGGCGATTGTATTTATGCAACAGCTGGAGACACACTGGCTTGCTACTTAACTCAGTGTTTCACAACCAGTGTGCCTCCAGCTGTTGCAAAACTATAACTCTCAGCAGTCACCGACAGCCAACAGGCATGCTGGGAGTTGTAGTTATGCAACCAGCAGATGCACCACTACAACTCCCAGCATGCACTTTAGCTGATTGTGCAAGCTGGGAGTTGTAGTTATACAACAGCTGAAGGTACACCTTTCCATAGAAAAAATGTGCCTCCAGCTGTTGCAAAACTATAAGTCCCAGCATGCCCATAAGGGAATGCTGGGAGTTGTGGTGGTCTGCTTCCTGCTGTTGCATAACTACAGCTCCCAGCATGCCCTTTTTGCATGCTGGGAGCTGCTGCTAAGCAACAGCAGGAGGCTGTCACTCACCTCCAACTGCTGCTCCCCGCCACCGCTGCAGGTCAGTCCCTCGCCGCTGCTGTTGCTCCTGGGGCCCCGATCCCAACAGGGACGCCGGGGATCGGGGTCCCCAGCTCCCGAGGTCTTCTTCCCGCACCGGCTCACGTCCTCTGGAAGAGGGGCGGAGTGGGTTGCGGGAGTGACACCCGCAGCAGGTGCCCTGATTGGTCGGCCGGGAAACCGGCCGACGAATCAGGGCGATCGTGAGGTGGCACCAGTGCCACCTCACCCCTGCTGGCTATGGCTGTTCGATCAGCCAGTAATTCCGGGTCACTGGAGACCCGATTGACCAGGAATCCGCCGCAGATCGCTGGATAATGACCCCCCTGGGCGATATGCCGGGATGCCTGCTGAACGATTTCAGCAGGCATCCCGCACCGGCTCCCCTCCGGCTAGCGGCGGAGGCCGGAAATGCGCAGGGCGTATCCATACGCCCTGTGCACTTAAGGACTTCGAAACGGGGGAGTATGGATATTAAGGGGTTAATGGGCATGCTTAGGAAGGATTCATGCTTTCCTTGGTACTAAATGGCTATGTTCCCTGGTTGAACTTGATGGACATATATCTTTTTTCGACCGTACTAACTATGTAACTATGTAACTATGTTGTGAGATTGCCTGTGGCTATCTTTTTGTGAACTTGCTATTTCCTGTTGGGGTTTGTTTCCTCAAACTACAAGTCCGATGATTTCTTGTTTGTAGGGTCACCTGTGTGGGGTCACTTTTCTATCTCCCATGCTTCAGCCAAACCTATTGAAACACACTTGGGATCCTTTCCATGCAATAGACCATTGTTTCCTGACCAGGGTGCCGCCAGTTGTTGTAAACTAAAATTCTTGCAGAATGATCTCCCTCCCACCCAGGGGTTGCTCCACCCATTGAAGCAAAGACTAGTGATGTAATGTCTCAGGCAGCACTGCAACATGGGAAAACCTAAGGCGACACTCATTTTGTATGCTGTTAACCTGTTGGGGACGGAGGGTGTACCTGTATGCCCTTCGCTCATAGCGGGTCGGGTCCGGCCTCTAACAATGGCCAGGACCCGTGGCTAATAGCTCACTGCACTGATCGCGGTGCCGTGCACTATTAACCCTTTAGACGAGGCATTCAAAGTTGAACGCCGCGTCTAAAGTGAAAGTAAACTAATGCCGGTTAACTCAGGGGGCTGTTCGGGATCGTGGCAAAATCGTGGCATCCCGAACAGCTGTAGGACAGCAGGAGGGTCCCCTTACCTGCCTCCTGGTGTCCGATCACCGTATGACTGCCCAGTGCCTGAGATTCAGGCATGAGCAGTCAAGCAGCAGAATCACTTATCAATGGTTTCCTATGAGAAACCATTGATCAATGTAAAAGGTCAGTGTGTGCAGTGTTATAGCCCCCTATGGGAGCTATTACACTGCAAAAAAAAAAGTGAAAAAGAAAAGTTAATAAAGATGAATTAACCCCTTCCCTGATGAAATTTAAATAAAGATAAAAATAAACATATGTGGTATCGCCGCGTGCCAAAATGTCCAAATTATAGAAATAAATTTAAAAAATATTCTAAAAATAAAAAAGTTATAGGGGTCAGAAGATGACAATTTTAAACATATAAATTCTCCTGCATATAGTTATGTTTTTTTCCAGAAGTACGACAAAATCAAACCTATATAAGTAGTGTATAATTTTAATTGTATGGACCTACAGAATAAAGATAAGGTGTAATTTTTACCCAAAAATGTACTGCGTAGAAAAGAAAGCCCCCAATATTACAAAATGGTGTTTTTTCTTCAATTTTCTCACACAATGATTTGTTTTTCATTTCGCCATAGATTTTTGGTAAAAATGACTGATGTCATTACAAAGTAGAATTGGTGGTGCAAAAAATAAGCCATCATATGGATTTTTAGGTGCAAAATTTAAAGGGTTATGATTTTTAAAAGGTAAGGAGGAAAAACAAAAGTGCAAAAATGGAAAAACACTCCGTCCCCAAGGGGTTAAAAATAAACTTTGGGGCAAAAATCACAGAAAAATCCCACCATCAAACACAGGTACACTATATTATGAACTACACTAACTTTACAGCCCTTGTAGCACAGTCAAAAAAAAATTTCCAGAAATTTAAGGGGTTATCAGGAATAGAAAAATAAACCTAATTTCTTTCAAAAAACACTTCCTGTCTCCAGGTTGGTTGTGGTCCTGCAGCTCAGTTCCATTGAAGTAAATGGAGCCAAGTTGTAATACCTCACACAACCCGGGGTCAGACATGTGTATTTGAGAAGAAATTAGCTGTTTTTCTATTCCTGGATAACCCCTTTAATGTTTCTAATCACAGCTTAGACTGCTCAGTACTGCTATATAATGTATTCCATACTGGTGCTGCTGCTGCCTTACAGGAAGTGTATAGACACATAGCAGAGCAGGACTTCAACTTCTGTGTATCAGTTTGAAACCGTTTAAATGAAATATTGAAGGCAACAGATAATTTTAAGGCAAAACAAAACGCTTCGTATTATGCTTTTAAAATTCTTTACTAAAACTCAGCAGCATATAAGTAGTAGATGTATTAAATAATTTTTTTATATATAAAGTGTAAATAAACATATGAGAGCTAGGATGCAACCTAGAGTGCTGTTCATGGCATCATTCAATCAGGAAATAGTATAGGTGATATCAATAACTGTCATATAGAAAACTTCCTTCTTTGCTGCTCAGCAGACGGTGAAGTTATGTCATTTTTTCTCTCTCATAATTTTATATATTGTTGTATAAAAATATATATGGTTTAGTTCTTTATTAGTCAATTAATATTTTATATTTATTTATTAATTTAACTCATCTAGGTTTTCTCATCACTCACAAAAAATCCATCCTGATTCCATCTCAACATCTGGAATTTTTGGGTTTCATGATAGATACTCAACTGACCACTTTGAGTCTCCCTCCAAGGAGATTGAAAGTTATTCGGAAAGAAATCCGACAGATTCTCCACAAAGACATCTTATCTCTGAGGACAATAGCTCGAATTGTGGGACTCCTTTCAGCCTCCATTCAAGCCATTTTTCCTGCTCCTCTTCACTACAGAGCTCTCCAACACCTAAAAATTCGCCACTTGAGACAAGGCCTCGGTTATTCGGACGAAGTTCCTCTGTCCTCAGAAGCCAAAGAGGAACTTCTTTGGTGGCTCACTCACATAGAATCTTGGAATGGGAAAGCAATTTTCCATCCGAATTCGGACATCGTCATCGAATCAGATGTGAGTCTTTCCGGATGGGGTGCTCGTTGCGGCTCCCTTTCTACAGGAGGCAAATGGTCTCCTTCAGAATCCCTCCTTCACATAAACTGTCTGGAACTTTTAGCAGGATTCTTTGCCTTAAAAAGTTTTGCAAGGAATTCCTCACATTGTTGTATTCTTCTTCGTATGGACAACATTTCCGCTGTCCAATACATCAATCATTTGGGAGGCACAACTTCAAAAGTTCTTGCAGATTTTGTCAAAGAATTTTGGCATTTTTGTTTAGACAAGAATATTACCCTGAAAGCGGAATACCTCCCCGGAATTTCCAATTCAGTAGCGGATTGGTATTCTCGTCATTTGACAGATTCCAGCGATCGGAAACTTCATCTTCCAATCGATCAATTCTCTTTGGGGTCCTTTGCACATAGATCTCTTCGCATCCCGTCTCAACACTCAATTACCTCTTTTTTACAGTTGGCGCCCGGACCCGGAAGCTTTGGGGGTAGACGCCTTCCTGCAATTTTACAGTGGTAAGGAAGAAAAAAAACCTTTTCAAAGGGCGCTGCTGTTGTCCTGGTGAGATGAAGATGAAAAGTCCGAGGCAGAAGTATTTTGCAAGATATAGCTTCTTTATTGGTGTAGAATCATAGCAAGCAGGGATACAGGCTAGATAACGCGTTTGGGGGGACAGTGCCCCCTTCTTCAGATCAGTGATAACAAATGGTGGTGCTTACATGGTATATATACACTTAAAATGGGCGCCAAATATAAGGGGGAGGGGCTACAGTAAACAGGGGCACATACTGTAAAGGCATGATAAATAAATCAAAATAGATATGCAAAACATGAAAACCTATTCTGACACATAGAAAAGCCTGATGGAATGGAGCTATTTATAAAACTCTAAGTAAAATCATTGGTGAACAGTAGGTCATATTCGCGCATCTGGAGCCGCTGGGCGCAGCTCCGGAGTGTGCGGCGGAAGTGGCCGTTGCTACAGATGCGTATCCATGCAGTCTGTCGGAAGCGTCCGGACAGAGAGCGTTGCACGGGAGACGCGTGACGCTCAGAGGCGCAGCGCGTCACGGGCAGCGCTCAAGAGGCTCGTTCACCCGTGATGACAGGCACTGAAGTCCCTCGCTGGAACCCGCAGGAGGGAAAATGTCAGGATGATAGTATGTGGTGAATAGACAGTGGTAGTTAGTATGTATAGACGTCAATAAAAATGTCAGTGTATATGGACATCTTGAACTAGAGCCAGTGATGTGGCAATGAAAAAAGTGGGGGGGGGGGAGGAAGGGTGGAGGGAAAGAAAAAAAAGGGGGGGGGAACAATGGGCAGAAACATAAAACGATCTATAATAGTAGTAAAAATAAAGATAAAAATAATAATAATAATAAGATTAAAAAAAATAAAAATAAATTAAAAATAAAAATAAATAAAAAAATAAAAATAAATATATAAATAATTATAAAAATAAAAATAACATAAAATAAAAATAATAATAATAGAAATGAAAATAAAATAAAAATAAAAATAGAAATAAAAATAAATAAAAATAATAATAATAATAAAATAAAAATAAATAATTGAAATGAATAAATGAACTAAATAAATAAATAAAGATGAAAAGAATGAAGATGAAAAAAATGAAGATGAAAAAATAAAAAATTAAAAAATGAGAAATGGAAAGTGAAAAATGGAATATGAGAAATGAAAATAAGAAGGTGGCAAATGTAACAGCGGGATATGACAGGGGGAACCAAACTAATTATGAATGTATATTGTGGGGGGGGGGGAAGGGGGGAGGGAGAGAGAGATGGGGCAATGGGCAGAGACAGAAAATGAAGTAAAATAAATTAGAAATAGAGATGAAAATGAGAATAAAAATAAAAATAAATATAAAAATAAAAATATTATTATTAAGAAAAATGCATAAAAAATATATAAATATAATGTATATAATAGTGATGCATCACAAATTGCACTCAATCATCTCGTTCAGTCCACGGGGTGAGAGAGTCTGGAGACAATTAATCCAAAAAATCTTCCTGCGTCTCAGGGTGCTGTATCTGTGGGACTGATCACTGCTGATGTGTTCAATTGGAGTTGCAGTGATGGAGTTAAAGTCTTTTGCATGAGCTTCAGTCAGGTGGCGGGATACGCTATGCAGCAGGAAACCATTAACAGTATTGCTGCGATGCTTGTTGATGTGTTCCCTAAAGCAACGAATTGTGCGCCCCACATATTGTAGTCCGCATGGGCATTGCAGCAGGTATACAACGTATTTGGTGCTGCAGGTAATGTGGGTTTTGATGGGATACGTAGTCTTGGTCGAAGTGGAGGAGAAAGAGGTACATTTGTGTTTAATAACGGCACAACATTTGCATCTGGGGAGGCCGCACTTGAAACACCCTGTGATGGAAAGAAAACCGGTACTAGCAAACTTGTTTGTTTGAGGTTTTAACTTGCTGGGAGCTACTATATTCCGAATGGTACGACCTCTTCTGAAGGTAAGGGAAGGTTTGGTGGGTAACAGTGGTCCCAAGTGTTGATCCTTTAGAAGGATGGGCCAATGGGAACTCAGAATGTTCCTGATTTTTGTGTGTTCCCGGCTGAAAGTGGTGATGAAATTAAGTGACCTATCGCCTATCTTGGTGTCGGCCGTATGTTTAGGGAGAAGGCAATCCTTCTGAGTAAGAGTTTGTGCCCGGTTGAAGGAGGACTGCACGAGAGAGTGGGGATACCCTTTAGCCCTAAATCTAGATTTGAGTATTTTGCTCTGTGACACAAAGTCTTTCTCACTCGTGCAGTTCCTTCTGATTCTCTTAAATTGTCCGAAGGGTACGTTGCACAGCCATTTCTTGAAATGTCCACTGCCAAAATCTAAATAGCTATTGCTGTCAACTTTTTTGAAAAAGGTTTTGGTGGTTAGTTGGTCACTGTTGTTATGGGAGACCATAACATCCAGGAATTCGGCGTGGTCCTGGAAGATGGTCTGGGTGAACTGGAGTGACCAGCTGTTAACGTTAAGGTCAGAGAGGAATTCCATAAGCAGAGAGACTTCGCCATTCCAGATTAAAAAGATATCATCTATGTACCGTTGGTAGTACACGCAGTTCTTGAAAAGGGGGTGAGTATAGATGTGTTGTTCTTCAAACATCCCAACAAAGAGATTAGCGAAACTGGGGGCCATTTTCGACCCCATAGCGGTGCCTTTGTGTTGCAGGTAAATCTGACCCAGAAATTTTAAGTAATTATGGGTCAGTATATATCTGAGACCTTCTAGAATAAATTCTTTCTGAGCAGTGGGCATTCCTGAGTCTTTAGCCAGGAAGAAAGATACTGCTTGAATACCAAGTTCATGGTCGATTATGGTGTATAGTGATGTAATGTCCATGGTAACAAGCGTGTAATTGGATGACCATTCAAAATGTAGTATGGACTGGATGAAGGCCGTAGTGTCTTTGAGGTTAGAGGGGAGACTGGTAACATGTTTCTGAAGTAGAAGGTCAATGTAATGGGAGAGGTTGGAGGATATAGAATTAATACCAGAGATGATCGGACGGCCCGGGGGCTGGGTGAGGTGCTTGTGGATTTTGGGGAGATAATAAAAAATGGGTGTAGATGGTTCTGTGATGATGAGGAAGTCCTTTTCTGCTTTAGATAGGACACCTTGGGAGTGACCGAGATTGACCAGTTTAGTGAGTTTGTCTTGGAAAGTTTTGGTAGGGTTGCTGGGGATAGGTTTGTAATATGTAGTATCAGTGAGAAGTCTGGTGGCTTCGATGATATAGTCACTTCTGTTTAGAACAACAATTCCACCTCCCTTGTCTGCTGAACGAATAACGATGGTATTGTTAGAGGACATTGCCTTGAGAGCCGATTGTTCAGATGAGGATAAGTTAGACAAGTAATTAATCCGTTTATCATTCCTACATAGGGTGTCAAAGTCAGATTGCACCATTGTGGAGAAAGTGTCAATATGGCTGCCCTTTGCATGTAAGGGGTAGAATGTGGATTTCGGGCGTAGGTCGGTATGGATGGGGGGAGGTGATAATATGGAGGCGGGGTGAGTCTCGATATTGGCAGTGCTGTGGCCATTGGCTTCTTTGAGAGCAAAGAATCTTTGAATCGTGATTTTACAAATGAATTTGTTGAGATCCAGAAACAGTTCAAAACTATTAGTTTTATTGGTAGGAGAGTAGTAGAGCCCCTTTTTAAGGACTTGGAGTTCAATTTCTGTGAAAACATAACTGGAAAGGTTGAAAATTTTAACCATATTCAGTTCATTTTCTTTTTGGTGTCTGATTCTCTTTTCTTCTTTCCTCTCCCTTCTGTTACGGCCTCCTCTGCATCCCCTCTTTCTGGAAGTTTTCTTTTTAGGCCCAGGGGTGGTGCAATGTGGATCTTCTCTAGTGGTGGTAGATCGTTGGGGTCCGATATTAAGGGAGGTATCAGGACTGCCTGGGGAAGGCCTAAAAAACCGTTGTGTTGGTGTTGGGTGAGAGAGGTGATAGGAGAGCAGAGTCAGGTCGTGGTGAGTAGGATGGAGATGAATTGGCCGCTGGTGGGGTGCTAATGGGTGTAAAGAACTGGTGTGTGGAAAGGCGTCTATGGGGAGTGGTGAGTAGATGAGGTTCAGATAGGGAGTCATCTAAGATAAGATCGGATGGGTATCTACCAGAAGGTAGAATGGGCGGTTTGTCGATAAGTTGATCCATAAGATCCAGAAGATCTTGTGTAGGCATGTCATCTGTAGGTGATGGAGGGCTATTGATTAATGGTGGTGGTAAGGTGGATGACTGGATCTTAATGGAAGAATGGGTTGGAAGTGTGGGTCCTGATGAGGACGCAGAGGGGTTGGATGGGGTGAGAGTGGAAGGGGGTGCGAATGAGATAGGATAGGACCTGGTGTAGGCAGGGATGGTACAGGGTCTGGTTTGTGAGGACCTGTGTGAGCAGATAGGGATGTCAGAGGGGTATGGTTGTCATTGTAGGGTTGGGGGAGATGAAGACTCATTAATGGTGGAGGAGGTGCTGTGTTAGATGAATAGATGAGATGGGATGGTGGCTGTGGGATAGAGCCATTGTTTGTTCTGGCCGTGTGCACTGAGCGGGGGGTGTGTGTGGAAGAGAAGGTGGATGGTTTACGTTTCTGTGAATGATGTGCCGTGGAATGGAAGGTCCTGGAGCTGGATGAGGCTGCAGGATGGGTGCGTGTAGCTGGTTGGTAAAGCTTCTTCATACGCGGACGTTTGGCAGGGGGACCATTGGAGCGTGGTCTGTGTGTGCCAAGTGGATGAGTGGTATTGGAAGGAAGATTGGGATCAGCCTCACGTTTGTGGCGTGGTTTCAGCCAAAATTTAATGTTGTCTGTGGTGTAATCTGTACGATCTCTGGAAAGTTTAGTCATTTTTTTGGAAATGACTTCTCTCTCTATTTTCTGCATTTTGTTAGTGTGTGAAGTGTTCCATTGAATAAACTCAGATGTGTGTTTGAATGGTGAAAGGGCATTGATAACTGTATCAATTTTATTCGAAATGTTGTGTACTAAAGTGTCACGTTTTTCACAAAGTAGTGTAAGCAATGTGTTGGAACAGATGCTGAGAGCGGTTTCCCATCTGTTGCAAAAACTAGCATCATTAGTAAAGGAGGCTATTGGGCGTAGTCGCAGACCTCTGGGAACAATGTTTTCTTGTAGGTATATTGAAAGAAACGACCCATCAAGTTGGTGCTGGGTTTCCTCGAGCGAGAGTTTCTCAAGCTCGAAAAAGAGAGATCTCATTTGGTCAAAGTCAAAATTGGTAACAGTACCTTCAATGGGATCATTGGTGGTTGCTGAGTCCTGATTGTTGTTGTTGTTGGTAACCAAAGTATGGAAGAGTGTTGCTCTTCTATTAAGCCTTGAGTCTTTAAAATCCATGGTAAAGTCACGAGCTTGATGCTTAGTGCAGGGGGACGCACCTCTGTAAGTCCGGTCAGAGGTAGGAGTCTGATGTGGATAGTCACAAACCAGTCGCCGCGGTCTTCAGATGGCACACCACTGCGGGTGGCCTATAGTCGAAATCTGAAAAGAGCAAAAGAAGGAAAGACCGATGGGAAGGCGCCTAGTGTGATACCGTTGATGACAGGTGGGAGGGGTTTAGTCGAAGAGTAGATAATGGATGCTCACCTTGAGTGAGCAAAAAACTCGCATGTAGACCCACAATGGGGTTAGTGGTATGGATGATAGTCCACCGGATGCAGCTGCTAAGCCCAGGGTACAGGACAGGACTAGCCAGTCCTGGATAGATATGCAGTGGTAAGGAAGAAAAAAAAACCTTTTCAAAGGGCGCTGCTGTTGTCCTGGTGAGATGAAGATGAAAAGTCTGAGGCAGAAGTATTTTGCAAGATATAGCTTCTTTATTGGTGTAGAATCATAGCAAGCAGGGATACAGGCTAGATAACGCGTTTCGGGGGACAGCGCCCCCTTCTTCAGATCAGTGATAACAAATGGTGGTGCTTACATGGTATATATACACTTAAAATGGGCGCCAAATATAAGGGGGAGGGGCTACAGTAAACAGGGGCACATACTGTAAAGGCATGATAAATAAATCAAAATAGATATGCAAAACATGAAAACCTATTCTGACACATAGAAAAGCCTGATGGAATGGAGCTATTTATAAAACTCTAAGTAAAATCATTGGTGAACAGTAGGTCATATTTGCGCATCTGGAGCCGCTGGCCGCAGCTCCGGAGTGTGCGGCGGAAGTGGCCGTTGCTACAGACGCATATCCATGCAGTCTGTCGGAAGCGTCCGGCCAGAGAGCGTTTCCCGGGAGACGCGCGACGCTCAGAGGCGCAACGCGTCACGGGCAGCGCTCAGGAGGCTCGCTCACCCGTGATGACAGGCACTGAAGTCCCTCGCTGGAACCCGCAGGAGGGAAAATGTCAGGATGATAGTATGTGGTGAATAGACAATGGTAGTTAGTGTGTATAGACGTCAATAAAAATGTCAGTGTATATGGACATCTTGAACTAGAGCCAGTGATGTGGCAATGAAAAAAGTGTGTGGGGGGGGGGAAGGGTGGAGGGAAAGAAAAAAAGGGGGGGGGAAACAATGGACAGAAACAGAAAACGATCTATAATAGTAGTAAAAATAAAGATAAAAATAATAATAATAAAAAAATAAAAAAATAAAATAAAAAAATAAAAATAAAATTAAAACTCACTAAACTGGTCAATCTCGGTCACTCCCAAGGTGTCCTATCTAAAGCAGAAAAGGACTTCCTCATCATCACAGAACCATCTACACCCATTTTTTATTATCTCCCCAAAATCCACAAGCACCTCACCCAGCCCCTGGGCCGTCCGATCATCTCTGGTATTAATTCTATATCCTCCAACCTCTCCCATTACATTGACCTTCTACTTCAGAAAAATGTTACCAGTCTCCCCTCTCACCTCAAAGACACTACGGCCTTCATCCAGTCCATACTACATTTTGAATGGTCATCCAATTACACGCTTGTTACCATGGACATTACATCACTATACATCATAATCGATCATGAACTTGGTATTCAAGCAGTATCTTTCTTCCTGGCTAAAGACTCAGGAATGCCCACTGCTCAAAAATAATTTATTCTAGAAGGTCTCAGATATATACTGACCCATAATTACTTAACATTTCTGGGTCAGATTTACCTGCAACACAAAGGCACCGCTATGGGGTCGAAAATGGCCCCCAGTTTCGCTAATCTCTTTGTTGGGATGTTTGAAGAACAACACATCTATACTCACCCCCTTTTCAAGAACTGCGTGTACTACCAACGGTACATAGATGATATCTTTTTAATCTGGAATGGCGAAGTCTCTCTGCTTATGGAATTCCTCTCTGACCTTAACATTAACAGCTGGTCACTCCAGTTCACCCAGACCATCTTCCAGGACCACGCCGAATTCCTGGATGTTATGGTCTCCCATAACAGTGACCAACTAACCACCAAAACCTTTTTCAAAAAAGTTGACAGCAATAGCTATTTAGATTTTGGCAGTGGACATTTCAAGAAATGGCTGTGCAACGTACCCTTCGGACAATTTAAGAGAATCAGAAGGAACTGCACGAGTGAGAAAGACTTTGTGTCACAGAGCAAAATACTCAAATCTAGATTTAGGGCTAAAGGGTATCCCCACTCTCTCGTGCAGTCCTCCTTCAACCGGGCACAAACTCTTACTCAGAAGGATTGCCTTCTCCCTAAACATACGGCCGACACCAAGATAGGCGATAGGTCACTTAATTTCATCACCACTTTCCGCCGGGAACACACAAAAATCAGGAACATTCTGATTTGTCGTGACAATTTAGTACACGACATTTCGAATAAAATTGATACAGTTATCAATGCCCTTTCACCATTCAAACACACATCTGAGTTTATTCAATGGAACACTTCACACACTAACAAAATGCAGAAAATAGAGAGAGAAGTCATTTCTAAAAAAATGACTAAACTTTCCAGAGATCGTACAGATTACACCAGAGACAACATTAAATTTTGGCTGAAACCACGCCACAAACGTGAGGCTGATCCCAATCCTCCTTCCAATACCACTCATCCACTTGGCACACACAGACCACCCTCCAATGGTCCCCCTGCCAAACGTCCGCGTATGAAGAAACCTTACCAACCAGCTACACGCATCCATCCTGCAGCCTCATCCAGCTCCAGGACCTTCCATTCCACGGCACATCATTCACAGAAACGTAAACCGTCCACCTTCTCTTCCACACGCACCCCCCGCTCAGTGCACACGGCCAGAACAAACAATGGCTCTATCCCACAGCCACCATCCCATCTCATCTATTCATCTAACACAGCACCTCCTCCACCATTAATGAGTCTTCATCTCCCCCAACCCTACAATGACAACCATACCCCTATGACATCCCTATCCGCTCACTCAGGTCCTCACAAACCAGACCCTGTACCATCCCTGCCTACACCAGGTCCTATCCTATCTCATTCGCACCCCCTTTCTTCCACTCACACCCCATCCAACCCCTCTGCGTCCTCATCAGGACCCACACTTCCAACCCATTCTTCCATTAAGATCCAGTCATCCACCTTACCACCACCATTAATCAATAGCCCTCCATCACCTACAGATGACATGCCTACACAAGATCTTATGGATCAACTTATCGACAAACCGCCCATTCTACCTTCTGGTAGATACCCATCCGATCTTATCTTAGATGACTCCCTATCTGAACCTCATCTACTCACCACTCCCCATAGACGCCTTTCCACACACCAGTTCTTTACACCCATTAGCACCCCACCAGCGGCCAATTCATCTCCATCCTACTCACCACGACCTGACTCTGCTCTCCTATCACCTCTCTCACCCAACACCAACACAACGGTTTTTTTAGGCCTTCCCCAGGCAGTCCTGATACCTCCCTTAATATCGGACCCCAACGATCTACCACCACTAGAGAAGATCCACATTGCACCACCCCTGAGCCTAAAAAGAAAACTTCCAGAAAGAGGGGATGCAGAGGAGGCCGTAACAGAAGGGAGAGGAAAGAAGAAAAGAGAATCAGACACCAAAAAGAAAATGAACTGAATATGGTTAAAATTTTCAACCTTTCCAGTTATGTTTTCACAGAAATTGAACTCCAAGTCCTTAAAAAGGGGCTCTACTACTCTCCTACCAATAAAACTAATAGTTTTGAACTGTTTTTGGATCTCAACAAATTCATTCGTAAAATCACGATTCAAAGATTCTTTGCTCTCAAAGAAGCCAATGGCCACAGCACTGTCAATATCGAGACTCACCCCGCCTCCATATTATCACCTCCCCCCATCCATACCGACCTACGCCCGAAATCCACATTCTACCCCTTACATGCAAAGGGCAGCCATATTGACACTTTCTCCACAATGGTGCAATCTGACTTTGACACCCTATGTAGGAATGATAAACGGATTAATTACTTGTCTAACTTATCCTCATCTGAACAATCGGCTCTCAAGGCAATGTCCTCTAACAATACCATCGTTATTCGTTCAGCAGACAAGGGAGGTGGAATTGTTGTTCTAAACAGAAGTGACTATATCATCGAAGCCACCAGACTTCTCACTGATACTACATATTACAAACCTATCCCCAGCAACCCTACCAAAACTTTTCAAGACAAACTCACTAAACTGGTCAATCTCGGTCACTCCCAAGGTGTCCTATCTAAAGCAGAAAAGGACTTCCTCATCATCACAGAACCATCTACACCCATTTTTTATTATCTCCCCAAAATCCACAAGCACCTCACCCAGCCCCCGGGCCGTCCGATCATCTCTGGTATTAATTCTATATCCTCCAACCTCTCCCATTACATTGACCTTCTACTTCAGAAACATGTTACCAGTCTCCCCTCTAACCTCAAAGACACTACGGCCTTCATCCAGTCCATACTACATTTTGAATGGTCATCCAATTACACGCTTGTTACCATGGACATTACATCACTATACACCATAATCGACCATGAACTTGGTATTCAAGCAGTATCTTTCTTCCTGGCTAAAGACTCAGGAATGCCCACTGCTCAGAAAGAATTTATTCTAGAAGGTCTCAGATATATACTGACCCATAATTACTTAAAATTTCTGGGTCAGATTTACCTGCAACACAAAGGCACCGCTATGGGGTCGAAAATGGCCCCCAGTTTCGCTAATCTCTTTGTTGGGATGTTTGAAGAACAACACATCTATACTCACCCCCTTTTCAAGAACTGCGTGTACTACCAACGGTACATAGATGATATCTTTTTAATCTAGAATGGCGAAGTCTCTCTGCTTATGGAATTCCTCTCTGACCTTAACGTTAACAGCTGGTCACTCCAGTTCACCCAGACCATCTTCCAGGACCACGCCGAATTCCTGGATGTTATGGTCTCCCATAACAACAGTGACCAACTAACCACCAAAACCTTTTTCAAAAAAGTTAACAGCAATAGCTATTTAGATTTTGGCAGTGGACATTTCAAGAAATGGCTGTGCAACGTACCCTTCGGACAATTTAAGAGAATCAGAAGGAACTGCACGAGTGAGAAAGACTTTGTGTCACAGAGCAAAATACTCAAATCTAGATTTAGGGCTAAAGGGTATCCCCACTCTCTCGTGCAGTCCTCCTTCAACCGGGCACAAACTCTTACTCAGAAGGATTGCCTTCTCCCTAAACATAAGGCCGACATCAAGATAGGCGATAGGTCACTTAATTTCATCACCACTTTCAGCCGGGAACACACAAAAATCAGGAACATTCTGAGTTCCCATTTTCCCATCCTTCTAAAGGATCAACACTTGGGACCACTGTTACCCACCAAACCTTCCCTTACCTTAAGAAGAGGTCGTACGATTCGGAATATAGTAGCTCCCAGCAAGTTAAAACCTCAGATAAACAAGTTTGCTAGTACCGGTTTTCTTTCCATCAAAGGGTGTTTCAAGTGCGGCCTCCCCAGATGCAAATGTTGTGCCGTTATTAAACACAAATGTACCTCTTTCTCCTCCACTTCGACCAAGACTACGTATCCCATCAAAACCCACATTACCTGCAGCACCAAATACGTTGTATACCTGCTGCAATGCCCATGCGGACTACAATATGTGGGGCGCACAATTCGTTGCTTTAGGGAACGCATCAACAAGCATCGCAGCAATACTGTTAATGGTTTCCTGCTGCATAGCGTATCCCGCCACCTGACTGAAGCTCATGCAAAAGACTTTAACTCCATCATTGCAACTCCAATTGAACACATCAGCAGTGATCAGTCCCACAGATACAGCACCCTGAGACGCAGGGAGAATTTTTGGATTCATTGTCTCCAGACTCTCTCACCCCTTGGACTGAAAGAGATGATTGAGTGCAATTTGTGATGCATCACTATTATATACATTATATTTATATATTTTTTATGCATTTTTCTTAATAATAATATTTTTATTTTTATATTTATTTGTATTTTTATTCTCATCTTCATCTCTATTTTAAATGTATTTTACTTCATTTTCTGTCTCTGCCCATTGCCCCATCTCTCTCTCCCTACCCCCTTCCCCCCCCCCCCACAATATACATTCATAATTAGTTTGGTTTCCCCCCCCCCCTTTTTTTTTTTTTTTTTTTTTTTTTAGTGTCATATCCCGCTGTTACATTTGCCACCTTCTTATTTTCATTTCTCATATTCCATTTTTCACTTTCCATTTTTTCATTTTTAACTTTTTTCATCTTCATTTTTTTCATCTTCATTCTTTTCATCTTTATTTATTTATTTAGTTCATTTATTCATTTCAATTATTTTTTTTAATTATTATTATTATTATTTTTATTTATTTTTCATTTTTATTTTATTTTCATTTCTATTATTATTATTTTTTTTTTTATAATTATATTTATTTATTTATTTTTTATTTATTATTATTTTTATTTTTACTACTATTATAGATCGTTTTCTGTTTCTGCCCATTGTTTCCCCCCCCCTTTTTTTCTTTCCCTCCACCCTCCCCCCCCCCCCCACTTTTTTCATTGCCACATCACTGGCTCTAGTTCAAGATGTCCATATACACTGATATTTTTATTGACGTCTATACACACTAACTACCACTGTCTATTCACCACATACATTTTCCCTCCTGCGGGTTCCAGCGAGGGACTTCAGTGCCTGTCATCACGGGTGAGCGAGCCTCCTGAGCGCTGCCCGTGACGCGCTGCGCCTCTGAGCGTCGCGCGTCTCCCGGGCAACGCTCTCTGGCCGGACGCTTCCGACAGACTGCATGGATACGCGTCTGTAGCAACGGCCACTTCCGCCACACACTCCGGAGCTGCGGCCAGCGGCTCCAGATGCGCGAATATGACCTACTGTTCACCAATGATTTTACTTAGAGTTTTATAAATAGCTCCATTCCATCAGGCTTTTCTATGTGTCAGAATAGGTTTTCATGTTTTGCATATCTATTTTGATTTATTTATCATGCCTTTACAGTATGTGCCCCTGTTTACTGTAGCCCCTCCCCCTTATATTTGGCGCCCATTTTAAGTGTATATATACCATGTAAGCACCACCATTTGTTATCACTGATCTGAAGAAGGGGGCGCTGTCCCCCGAAATGCGTTATCTAGCCTGTATCCCTGCTTGCTATGATTCTACACCAATAAAGAAGCTATATCTTGCAAAATACTTCTGCCTCGGACTTTTCATCTTCATCTCACCAGGACAACAGCAGCGCCCTTTGAAAAGGTTTTTTTTCTTCCCTAACCACTGCATATCTATCCAGGACTGGCTCGTCCTGTCCTGTACCCTGGGCTTAGCAGCTGCATCCGGTGGACTATCATCCATACCACTAACCACATTGTGGGTCTACATGCGAGTTTTTTGCTCGCTCAAGGTGAGCATCCATTATCTACTCTTCGACTAAACCCCTCCCACCTGTCATCAACGGTATCACACTAGGCGCCTTCCCGTCGGTCTTTCCTTCTTTTGCTCTTTTCAGATTCCTGCAATTTTGGCCTCAGAAGACTCTTTACGCCTTTCCTCCTTTCAATCTCATTCCTCGGGTTCTATTTCAAACCTCGATACAGAAATCCACTCTAGTTCTCATAACACCACTATGGCCAACCCAGTCTTGGTTTCCCCAAATTCTTCATCTCCTCATAGATTTTCCCCGTCTTCTTCCTTCGTTTCAGAATCTTCTTCTGGATCCCCAAGGGAATTTCCACCCTCTGATTCTGTCGGGACAATTACCTCTAGTCGCTTGGTTGATTTCGGGTCACCAAGATCTAACCTCCAACTTTCAAAATCAGCTCAGGACATCTTATCTGATGCATGGGCCCCAGGTACCAGATTTGCTTACAGATCAGCCTGGAAACTTTGGTCTAATTGGTGCGATAGAAGACATTTGGATCCCTTACAAGCATCTATATACCACATTTAAAATTTCCTATCTGCCTCTTTTGATGCTGGTAAAGCGTACAGAACCATTAATCTTTATCGTTCCGCTATATCCTCTAAACATGTACCTATCGACTCCATTCCTATTGGTAGACATCCTCTGGTCTGCCAACTACTTAAAGGAATTCGTTTCCGCAGAATACCTTTACCAAAATACACTTCCACATGGGACGTGAATCTAGTTCTCAATATGTTAATTTCATGGGATGATAACGATTCCCTCCCTTGAAAAATTTTTTCCTTCAAACTCACTACACTTCTATGCCTTATCTCGGTGAAGCGGGTCTCTGATGTCAAATCTCTTGACATTTCTCATAGACAATTTACTCCTCAAGGTGTTATTTTTTCAATTTATCGTCGAACAAAAACTAACCTTCAATCGGTTTTCTACCCATCTTTTCCGCATCACGAAAAACTTTGTGTGGTTCGTTGCCTCAGATCTTATGAACAAAAAACTGAATCTCTTAGGAATATTTCTCAATCCCAATTACTAGTTTCCTTTTGCAAACCTCATGCGCCTGTATCCTCTCCTACTCTGGCCCGATGGGTTAAACAAACTTTACAACTTGCTGGTATTGACACTTCCAAATTTACTGCCCACTCTACTAGAAGTGCTGTTTCCACTAGACTTTTCCAATCTGGGGCTTCTCTATCAGACTTACTTAAAGCTGCCAACTGGTCTTCTGATTCCACCTTTAAGACATTCTACTTTAGACCTGAATCACATGTTTCCATGTTATTGTTGTAATCTAATGTATTTTCTTCTCTTATTCATTAATTAGAGTTTATAATATTTATAATAGCTTTGAACTAGCATAATACGAAGCGTTTTGTTTTGCCTTAAAATTTAGAATTTTCCTATCCTGGGTGACGGAAAATTTGGATTTTAATAAAAACAAAACACGAGTATTATCCCTCCCAGAACCCATCCCTGTAATTGTATTTTTTCTTTCTTTCAGTTCAACAATGATTACTTCATCTTCTCCTGTTCTAACGATTTTCATCGATGGAGTTCCTTATTGCATTCCAATTCAACTTGGTTTTCCTGTTCTACGATTGCCTGTTGCTGATTGTTCCTGTTTTTTCCGACATCTACTTCGAAGAAGAAGGAAGTTTTCTATATGACAGTTATTGATATCATTTATACTATTTCCTGATTGGATGATGCCATGAACAGCACTCTAGGTTGCATCCTAGCTCTCATATGTTTATTTACACTTTATATATATAAAAAAAATGTCTTTAATACATCTACTAATTATATGCTGCTGAGTTTTAGTAAAGAAGTTTAAAAGCATAATACTCGCGTTTTGTTTTTATTAAAATCCAAATTTTCCGTCACCCAGGATAGGAAAATTCTCAATTGCATTAGGCTTGTCAGTAAAAGAAAAAAAAGACCAATGTGGTCTCAGCAGAAGTAGGCATAATAATAAAAACGATAGCTATAATAAAAAAAAAATTATGAAGATTAGGCAGAAAGAGGCCAGGCAAGTTATAAGAGCTTCTAAAGCAGAGATAGAAGAGAAACTAGCCTCGTCAGTAAAAAGAGAGATGTTTTCATATATAAATGGAAAAGGGAAATTAAAGCAAAGAACAATTACATTAAAAACAAAGGAAGCAAGGTATGTAGAAGAGGATAAATGACTAGCAGACTATCTCAATGATTACTTTTGTTCAGCTGTTACAGAAGAAAATGAAAGGCAAGGACCACAGTTAGGGAGAAAGACTAATAAATAATTTGATACATGTGTGTGTACAGAGGAAGAGGTTCTATGTCAGCTGTCTCAAGTAGAGAAAAATAAGTCACAGAGGCCTGAAGGGATACCAGGAAAGTTATTAAAAAGAGCTTATTGGTATACTAGCAAAACTGTTAACAGTTTTATTTAATCAATCACTGCTATCAGTTCGATCAACTATAGACCAATAAGTTAGACATCAATAGTGGGGAAATTAATGGAAGTCATACTAAAGGATAGGATTGTTGAACACCTAAAAGAACTTGGACTTCAGGAGGATCTTTTTTTTATAAAGTCACTAAAATAATAGATGGCTGAGGTGCAGTAGACATTGCTTATCTAGATTTCAGTAAGGATTTTTAAACTGTCCCACAAAGAAGATGAATAAATTGCAATCTTTGAGAATGGACTCCCATATTGACAGATGTTTGTAGTCAATGGGGTATCTTCTGAGCAAGGTCTTGTTACCAGTGGGGTACCTATGGGATCTGTAATGGGACCTGTCTTGTTAAATATTTTTATTAGTGATATTGCACATGGCCTCCAGGTATGTCTTTGCTGTTGATGGCTTGATGTTCCCTTGGAGGAATACGGCAAATGAAAATAATTTGGGTAAACAAGAAAAATGGTTAGAACTCTGGAAATTACATTTAAAGGGGTACTCCGCCCCTGGCATCTCATCCCCTATCCAAATATGTTAGATCGCCACGGTCCCGCTGTTGGGGACCCCGGGGATCGCCGCTGTGGCACCCGCCATCATTACTGCACAGAGCGAGTTCGCTCTGTGCGTAATGACGGGCAATACGGGGGCTGGAACAACGTGACGTCATTAATTCATTAATGCAAGTCTATGACAAGGGGCGTGACTGGATAACCCTGAGACAATGTTTCCAACAGTAATTTTTGATAAATTAAAAGATCAGGGGATTTTAGATTTAAGCAAACAATTTTGGTTTGCCCAAATAAATCATGCTGATAGATGCACACTTAATAGGGAAGGGTTTATTATAGAATTTCACCAATGTAATAAAATATATTACTGAACATAGGGGCGATTCTAAGGCTCTAAGATATATATATATGGGAGTATGATAGAGGAACTTTCTGATGAATATCAGGTTAAAATAAAAAAAAATGGGAAAGAGTAGTGGGTAAAATTTACGACAGTAGTTGGGATAGGATATGTCAAAATGTGGTATCCTGTTCCTCAAATAAAAATTTTCAGATACGTCAATCGAGAATAATTTATAGATCATACTACTCTCCGGTACAACTGTGGAAATTTAATTGTAGGAGTAATTCATCTTGCCCAAAATGTACGGCAAGTGATGCCAACTTGGAACATTTATTATGGGAATGCCCTAAGATTGGGAAATTTTGGAGGCATATCTCAGAATATTTTGGGAATAAATTTAATATCCAGATCAAATTTTCTTTGAAATCTGCAATTCTGGGAGACTTTGTTGAATATGGCCCACTTAACGATATTTTAATAAAAGCATGCATCTTGGGCAAACACCTAATTTTGAGTAATTGGTTTGTAGTTAGTGGTCCCAGTATTAGTCAATGGAGAGTGCTGGTGGGTAGAATTAAAAAATATGAAAAAGTGAGGATAGGTAGATCTAGACGGAAGCTGAAAATATATAATAAAACGTAGAAATTGATTGATTGAATTACATTTTTTTCCCTCTCTGCTCAGGAGGGAGGGGGAGGGGATAATGGGTATTGTATTTCATTGTAATATTGTGATACTGAAGATGTTTTTTTGGTAAATTGTAGAAAAAAATAAAAGAGTAATAAAAAAAATATTTAATAAAAAAAAAATAATAATCACACACCCCTATATTCACACTTCTGCATTGAAAATCTCCTTGCGGACATTCCGGAGACTATAGGCACCGGCATAATATGGAAGTTATAGATATGAACAAGTATTATTAAGGTATCAAAAATTGTTGTGTGTCAAATATTTCAATTATACAATTAACATTTTCTTACCGTGCTGAATATCTTTCATGTCTAAATGAAGGCTGGACATTAATATTCCTACTGCTTGAGATCTTTTATTGCTCAAAAGCTTGACAACCTGTAGAGAAGAAACAGTAAAATGCAAAGCACATTACTTAAAGAAGCACTCCACTTTTTTGCCAATATAATGCTAACTCTGCAGTATTATTTCTGCAGTGTCATTTGTTTTATCTCAGCTGAATCTATACATTTTATCATTGCAGCTAGGTCTTGAGATCACCAATCAGACCACCACTCAGTAAATCACATTATTATGTGAAACAGAAAGTGATCTCCCATCTCTGGTTGACTTTCGGTGAACGTCTGTCATCATCATTTATCAGATCCATGAAGTGGGTGCTACTGAAAAGGTAATTTCTGTCCTATCTATAGGACCAGGGGTGCAATGATATAGTAGGTGAGTCCAAATAGTGATTAGCTGCAAAGTAATACAACTTCCTTGCTACACTTAGATATAATTCAGAGCAAGTGCAGTGATGAGATTCCACTCTCTCTGTCTCTGCAAAGCCAGAGGCATCATGGGAACGTAGACTGCAGTAGGAAAGACATTTCAGAAATGGAAATAGGAATTAAGATGAGGGACAATCCATGTATGTCACATCAACTAAAACAAGTATACAGAAGACGAACAAAAGAGTCATAACTTTATTATGTAATAAAAGCATATACTGCACTATATAGGGAAATCCTGGGCTGCTTTTTGTGGAATCAATGCTGTAATATATAGAATGGGGTTCAATATCTACTATATCTATCAAGATACACCACATCAGCTCACCCTTAATGTCTGGCACTAAGACATTTTATCCCCTATCCAAAGGATAGGGGATAAGATGCCTGATCACGGGGGTCCTGTCACTGGGGATCCCCGCAATCTTTCCTGCAGCCCTCCGCTATCATCAGCCTCCAGAGAAAACATTGCTCCGGGTCTGATGAATCACGATCACGGGGCCGGAGTATTGTGATGGCATGGCTCTGCCCCCGTGTGACGTCATGCTCCGCCCCCTCAATGCAAGCCTATGGGAGGGGACGTGAGGGGGCGGAGTGTGACATCACATGGGGGCAGAGCCGTGATGTCACGATACTCCGGCCCTGTGATCGTGATTCATCAGACCCAGAGCAATGTTCCCTCTGGTGATAGCGGGGTGCTGCATGAAAGCTTGCGGGGGTCCCCAGCGGCGGGACCCCTGCGATCAGGCATCTTTTCCCAGGTCCTTTGGATAGGGGATAAGATGTCTTAGGGCCGGAGTACCCTGAGACATGCAGCAAATTTTGTTTCACTTTTTACTCCTTTCCTTATGAAAGCCATACCTCTTTCAATTTTACATCTATAGGGCCATACAGTCATGGCCGTAAATGTTGGCACCCCTGAAAATTTACAAGAAAATTTAGTATTTCTCACAGAAAAGGATTGCAGTAACAGATGTTTTGCTATACACATGTTTATTCCCTTTGTGTGTATTGGAACTAAACAGAAAAATGGAGGGGAAAAAAGCGAATTAAACATAATGTCACACCAAACTCCAAAAATGGGCTGGACAAAATTATTGCCACCCTTAATTCATAATTTGGTTGCACACCCTTTGGAAAAAATAACTGAAATTAGTCGCTTCCTATAACCATCAATAAGCTTCTTACACCTCTCAGCCGGTATGTTGGACCACTCTTCCTTTGAAAACCTCTCCAGGTCTCTCTTATTGGAAGGGCGCCTTTTCCCAACAGCAATTTTAAGTTTTTGAGATTTAGATCTGGACTCATTGCTGGCCACTTCAGAACTCTCCAGCGCTTTGTTGACATCCATTTTTGGGTTCTTTTTGACATATGTTTGGGGTCATTGTCCTGCTGGAACCTTACAACAATATAACCCTTGGGGGTTAGGCAGAACCTCTATGGTACATGTGTTGCTAATAAAAATAATTTTTAATGTGTATTAGTGAATAAAATAAAGGTGAGAACACACGTTAAAAAACACACCCCAATTTTGTCTCTACAGGATTCTAAAAAATTTCACTCTCAGATCACATACTGAATAGGCCGAGGAGTGGACCCTACCCTAGTGCCTAACCTTTGGCACTCTGCACTAGATCACTATCACAGTGTGAATAACCTCTTATAACACAGTGGGATCTATACATCCCTCAATTCATGCCAACCAACTAGGATGGATACTCCTGTTACCAGGCCAATATTATATTGGAGCAGATATTCTCATATAAAATGTGGTAACACTCGGCTGACAATTCAGGTTTATAAGTAACAACGTACGTTGCACTGCTGTGCACCGCAGGTACGGACAAATAATTGTCTGACTAACCTTTCTTTTTGAACATGACCCAATTAGATATTAGACACAATGGAGGTGCAATTAAAACATATAACTGGCACACCCCAACATATTTTGCCACTTGCGTGGCTTTATCAAGGAGACAACTGACAGCAATTGCTGTCAGTCGTCTCCTCGATAAAGCCACGCATTTGGGGTGTGTTTTAAAACGTGTGTTTTCACCTTTATTTTAGTCTCTAATACACATCAAAAGTTATGTTTTATTAGTAACACATGTACCATAGAGGTTCTATTTAACCCCCAAGGGTTATATTGTTGTAAGGTTCTTATACCTCTACTTGTGTTATTTGGCCATTTTGTAGTAGTATTGTCCTGCTGGAAGACCCAAGATCTCGGACGCAAACCCAGCTTTCTGACACTGGGCTGTACAGTGTGACCAAAAATCTGTTGGTAATCCTCATATTTCATGATGCCTTGCACATATTCAAGGCACCCAGTGTCAGAGGCAGCAAAACAATCCCAAAACATCATTGAACCTCCACCATATTTCACTGTAGGTACTGTGTTCTTTTCTTTGTAGGCCTCATTCCGTTTTTGGTAAAATGTAGAATGATGTGCTTTAAAAAGCTCAATCTTGGTCTCATCTGTCCACAAGACATTTTCCCAGAAGGATTTTGTCTTAATCAAGTTCATTTTGGCAAAATGTAGTCTTGCTTTTTTATGTCTCTGTGTCAGCAGTGGGGTCCTCCTGAGTCTCCTGCCATAGAGTTTCATTTCATTTAAATGTTGGCAGGTGGGGTCAGCAAGGAGGACGCCATGTTGAAGGATGCCAGGAGCATGCTCCCTCCCCCACCCACCACCTCCTCTGATTTTGCCCCGTACCTCCGTGTGCGCTGCCCAGCGGTCGGGGATGGTGGTCTACAGAGCTGCCGAGGGGTCAGATGGCGGACACTGAAGAAATGGAGAGCCGCGGCGCCGGGTGGATGACGGACTCACCGCTGGAAGCACCCACAGAGCGCAGGTGTCGGCCAGGACGGCTTGATTCCACCCTCCCCTGCACTTACTATAAAATAGTCCTCGGCTGCAGTTGATGCTTCCCTTGCCTCTGCTCTCCTCGGCTCTGCTCTCCAACTATAACATCAGCACAGTTGAGACCAACTAACGTCAGTCCAGAGTTTCAAGACAGAACTGAATATAACAAAGGGGACATTACAATAAGAAAGGGCCCAGCTTCCTCACATATAGACGCTATCTTTAAATATGCCTCTGGAACAAAACCAATGGAGGTCTGGGGGAGAGAGTACCCCTAAAGCACATAACCCCGCTGCCAAAATTGACAAGTTTCTCAAAGCATCGCCAGCTCCTGTTAAAAGTCGTACCACTAGAACATCTCCGTTGGTGGGGGAGGAGGAGGAAAACCTTCATAAGGAGCCAGAAGCCCCCCAGGTGTGGAAATCCATTTTTAAAGAAGTGAGGGCTAGTAACTCTGCTCTTAAAGATCTAACTTGACAATTGGGTTCCCTATCATCTGAATTCACGCTTATTAGAGACAACATACATAAGATCCGACAGAGACTGTCAGATATGGAGTTAATTGTCCCTGTTCTTGAACTAGAAATTGTTGCTGTGAATAGAGAAGCAAGTTAAAATGCAGGGGAAGCTTGTGGACTTGGATGATAGAGCTAGGAGGAACAATGCTGGAATAATTGGTCTACCTGAGGGGCAAGAAAAAGGAGACCTTATATCCTATTGCACACAGTGGCTGATAGATAATTTTGGCTCTCAAACTTTTTCAAACAAAAATTGCCAATTATTAGGGATCCAAGCATATACCATAGAACAACAAGAGAAAAAATAGGCATAGGTAGATCAAAAAAATATTTACATTTTATTAAACATGAATGCATTGAGACATGACATTTAAAATCACAAAAAAAAAATAGCTGTATCAGATCCGTTGTAAACAGAGACTAATCTATCAGGTGCAGGTCTAAGAAACATACTAAGTAACTAAGTCATTGTCAGTAAAGAGTTACAGCATTAAAGGTAGTTACAAGTATCACCTAGTGGGAGCACAAAAAGACCTCCAGCATCACCCAACGTTTCGCTTAATCTGCTTCGTCCGGGGCGTAATCACATGGGAAGTGGACCTCCATTTTATATCAAAGTGGAGAAATTATGCTACCTAATGTGGGGATACTGCTACCTAATGTGGGGGAACTGCTACCTTATATGGGGAAACTGCTACCAAATGTAGGGATTCTATGCTACCTAATGTGGGAAACTGCTACCTACCTAATGTGGGGAAATGATGCTACCTAATAAGGGGAAACTGCTACCTAATGTGGGGAATCTATGCTACCTAATGTGGGGTAACTGCTACCTAATGTGGGGAAACTATGCTACCTAAGGTGATAAAACTATTCTGGGGGAGGGGTTCCTGAAAAATAGACGTAGGGGGGCAGGCACACTCTTTGCACTTGGGCCCTCTGCTGTCTCTGTCCGCCCCTGCTCCAGAGTCTCTGGATGCAGTACATGCCATTCATCCGCCGCCCACAGTCAGCAGAGTGTCATAGCATCGAGGGATTGGGCTATGTTATTGATTACTTCTGCTGTCCTCTACCATATTCATGACCGTGTTAAAGTCTCCCTCTACTATTCTACGCCCTCCCTGACGCGACATTACTCTATGGACTAGGGCAGTGAAAAACTTTGGATAGCCATTCTGATATGTACACTACAAACCCTTCCTTCCCCGCCAACCTTAACCAAGACAACCTTGCAGGGAAATGACTCGAGATGGGTTTCCTGTAGCAAGGCCACATCTGGGGAAAGAAGTTATAGATGACGTAAGACCAAGCTGGGCTTATTAGGGCATCTCAACCCCTTGACATTCCATGATACAATCCACATGGTGTAACTAAGAGGAAGATGGCAAGAAAAAGCACATTATCAATCAAAGGCAAGAAAATACATGGGACCAAAAGAACCCCCCAAGTGACCCCCAATTTGCCATACTGTGAAGCAACCAAAAGCCTTATGCAATGCCTTCCCCCACCACCCCAGTAAGCAACACAATACAAAGAACAAAGGTCAGACATGATTAGACAATATAGTACCATCATTATCTAGAGATTAAGAT